>NW_015170305.1:437546-509122 GCF_001447785.1 Gekko japonicus | reverse complement strand
TCCGTGCTATTGATTTACCTCAGAAATTTTACTCCTGATTTCACCTGACTTTTCCCCTCTACATTGAATAAATATTTTGTTATTTTTGAACTTCAAAAAGCCTCAAGTGCCATTACAGTGATTTAAGTTAAAGGGGGATCCTGATCCTTCTCTCAACTTCCTGGACTTAGCTGCAGCAATATTTCATACCATGACAGGGTGGGATAGCCATATTTCTTCAGAAAAGAAGAAAATTGATAAATAGGGCTGCTCAGTCAGAAAGGGAGAGAAAAATGGAGGGAATATCTTGCCTTTGAGGGAGGGAAGTGGGTGAGGTCATCATACCCCCTTCAAACATCATTGGGGGGATGGCCCACTCATTCTGATTGATTACCCCACATGCCTATCATTTTGGCTAGCAAACTCTGTTGCACAATCTCCCCCCTGCACTCAGGGGGCTCATTACCAGTGCCCACTCCCATTCACCCCAGCAACTTTGGCATTCTGTCCATCCCCACCTGCCTTCCTTATGCAAATTTCATGTTTTACCAGATGCTAGCCATGATGTGGTAGAGGGAGCCACTCCCTCAGCCCCCTCCTATCATGAACTGCATGCTGAAGACTGCTGAGGTAAAGAATAATCCAGGGGTGTGAATTGAGCCTAATCTGCCAAATCCCAATAAAGAAGGAGACAGGGCTGTGGAGCAACCCCCACTTTTGTTGAATAGCATTGGGGAACTGGAACCAAATTCGATGAATGGGGTTGGCAGCAACTCCTTCATCTGAAAAATATGCCAGTGCTTTTGCAAGCTGCACCGGCAGACCACAAAGTCACAGGTAGAACTGTCCCAATCACTGCATGCCCATGAGAGGGACAACTATGCCAGCTGAAAAACCATCTGAGCAGCTGTCAGTGGTGCAGGAGCTGGGATGGGATGAGAGAGCTGATTTTGATTTTGCATGATTTTGGCAAAATCATGTGTATTTCATGTTCTGATTTAGTCACAATACTTTTATTAATTGATTTTAAAAAGTCAGCCTCCCACTTTCTTTCACCTCAAGAAGGGGCCCAAGGTGGCTCAGAATATCCCTGTCTGATTTGCACTGGTAAAAGCCTGGTGGAGCCGCTTCAGGCCAGCCATGAGACACGGACTCCCCCGAGCCTCTTCCGCGAGCTAAGAAAGGATTCCCGTCTCCAAAAATAATCCACTGTCTATGTTGCCGTGACAGGACAGTCCAAAGAACTCTTTCCTGGGAGCCTCGCTGAACAGACCTAAGTAGGATTCCGAATGACAGGCAAGTCAGCAGCTTTAACTTTCACGTAAACTTACTTGGGAAAAAAACAAAAAGAGAAACCCTGAGTTAAGAAATACTGAAAGGGGAAGGTAGGAAGGCCTAAAGGAGGAACTGGGAGTCTCATTGGTATCTTTTTAATTGAAAAATTAAACTTAGGTCAGTTTTCATTTACTTCAGAAAGAATCCTCTGTGACACAGATATTTGAACAAGAACACAAGAGAAGGGATGGTCTAGAAGTAAATCACTGGCCTTCCAGGTTCACATAGCAGTCAGGAATGTGCAGGTGGTATCTGTCTGGTGGATGACCCTCCTGGCATGGATCAGCAGACATCCGTACTCTCCCACAGCAGGCTTATTTATAGCAGACTGAGATTGCCTGTAATGTACAAGAAAGGCTTAAAGGAAATTAGGTAGATGGCTAGATAGGCAAGAAGCAACCTACAAAGAGAACTGAGCCTATAAATACTTGAAGGAAGTAAAGTTATGGAGTGGGAATTATAATTGCCCCAAACTAAGAGTTTTAGAACAGAGGTTCTCAACACTTATAGGATGCCCTAGAGATAGGAAATAAGTTTAAGGTTCCCCTTGCTTGACAAAATAAAGAAGGGCAGGTGGGCTGGTGATGCCCAATTTCATATAAGAGAGAGTAGGATCACTTGGCATGTTTTAAGGTACATGTTTAAGGTACAAACAATGGCATGTTTTAAGGTACATGAGGCATCAAGCTTCTATAATTTGCAGTCCACAAAGTCAAGCACAGCTCATCAGCCACGAGTAGCAGCTCAGCTTCAGATCTGGTCCACCAATCTCACTTGCTTGAAATGCTATAACACAAGCCAATCCTGTTTATTTCTAGCAAGGTTTTGGATTTCAGGAGGATATTTAGGATTGCAATTTCTAAGAGCAAGCAGCAGGTATGTTTCTCCAGCTTATGTCTTACTATGGCTCCTATACCATAGCATAGGGACACAGCCTGAAGTCATGGGAGGAAGTGACTTTGCTGAAGCCAAGCAGGTCTGGGTCTGGTCAGTGTTTGGGTGGGACAATCCCTGAGCACGCCATAGATGCTGTATTGGATTCAACTGATCTATAAATAAATCAACAACAGAGCACCAGACCTTTGTTGTACTATTGTTATGTTTTTATCTTGTTTTAATTGTTTTAATTATGGCTTTTGCCACAAATTGTTAGCCGCCCTGAGCCTTAGGAGAGGGTGGGATATAAATCGAATTATAAATAAATAAATAAATAAATTTGATGTGTTTCCCTTAGTTGAAGAAGCTACAGTGATAACATAACATGGAAAAATAAGAAAGCTGTGTATGAATCCATTTGATAGCTTTAGGTGTTTTAGGGAAATCTCATCCCACTGCATTTGAATGGCAGGGAAATCCAGCTGCAAAGTGAGTTATCCTCCAGCTTGATAGCACTGGAGAGACCCCAGAATGACTAAGCAGAAGTATGAAGAAGAAAGGAAGCAAAAGGACCAGATGCGGCATTATCCCACTTTTGGCCCATAAGTAGAAGGGATGGCCTCTCTCATTCAAAACCCTTCATTAGTGACTCACCTGGTCATGCTTCTTTGCTTCTCAATGTTAATATAAATTTAGAAATACACAATCCATTTCCCTAATTTTCATTTTCTTTGGACTGTACAGGACAGCCATTTCTGGTTATGAATGGGAAAAGCTTGTCCTGAGTTTGTTAAAACAATCCAGAAGAATTATTATATCCTCAGAAAGTTGATCATTTAAGGGGGGGAAAGAGAAAGAAAGGGAGAGCAAGAGCTGAGGAAACAACATAGACTTTTGTGTCATCAACATTTGCCAGTAACTTAAGAGAAGGGCAAAGGACAAGAGGGTCAGTGTTTGCAAGAGGCTCCAACATGAATCCCTTCAAATGGTCTTGATGACATCAGTTGCCAGGAATAGTAAAGGAGCAAGCCAGCACAGAGAAGACATTAATCGGGAGGAAGCGGTTAGCTGTACTTAAAAAAAAAAAACCCGAAAGGAAGACTCTATCCATTTACCACTGAATTCACAGGCATACAAATGCCAGGCATAGATGTGACAGAATCCCAGGATGATTACAACCACAGACAAATCATCAAGGTAGCTTTTCTCATCTCTCAATATTTTCCAGAAGACATTTCCCTGCCAAATAACATCTTGCTCTCAACTTTCAAAAACATTTCAAAATTTGGTGCACACAAGTAGCAAAGTGGTAAGATCCAGCTTTCAACCATCACACAAAGCAGGAAAATTCCAGCACTAGTTTTCTAAACTTGATGGATGCAAGCTGATTGTACTGAAGCAGAAGTTACATATCTAATATAGGTAGAAGAGAAGGCTATAGAGCATATGTCTCCCAAAAGGGCCAGTGCCCAAAATTCATGTTTAATTCCTTTCCCTCATTCACAGTTCATAAGTTACAGAGGATGCCTTTCTGCCAGCAACCTGCATCTCCCCCACACATTTCCCTTGTAATGTCTAGTAAAGAACTTTACTTGGGCTGATATTCTGTTCCTCCTCTTTTGCAGGTATTGAAGCCTGTATGCAGTTGGGCTGATATTCTGTTCCCCCTCTTTTGCAGGTATTGAAGCCTGTATGGGCCAGAACCACAAGCCCTTTGTGCAAGCCAAAGAGTTCTTGGCTCTTAGTCCATGACTCATAGCCTCTGGCTCTAAATGAGCTGGTGCAGAGGAACCAGGACTAACCCAGAAGTTGTATATAAACTGCGGTCAGACGGAACAGTAGCCACGCTAGAGAGACGGAAGATAGGCGGATTTTCCGGGCGCAATCTCACCGCCACATCTGGGAAGCATAGAGCTCCCGTGGCTCAACCGAGGCTTCCCTCCGAAGATGCGTGGCAAAAAACTAGTACCACGGAGGTACTAGTTTCCAGAAACCGCGGGGCAAGGGCGGGCGTTTGATCGCGTTTTCGGTGGCATCCGGTGCCCGCCCATGTCCCCTCGCAAACAGGTCATTTTTCCAAGGCTCCACAGATGCGCACAAGCACCCAACGGAGCATGCGCACACTTCAGTTTTTAAAAGTTTAAAAAAACCCATTTGCCGCGCCGCCCCCTTCTTTTCCTGTGGTGTGATCGGCACCTCCCCCCTGGCCATGGGACGTCAACGGGACCTCAACTGGACATCTGATCTCCCAGCCCCCCATTAGTTTGCCCCAGGGCAAACAGCCATGCCCCCCCCCCCGCATTTTCCAGCCCGTGTGTCCGGGGCTATAGTTTTCTTTTTCTTTTACTGTTTTGCTAAATTTTGTTCTTCTGTTTTTCATAAGCTTCTTAGAGTCCCTAGTAGGGAGAAAAGCAGGAAATGAATATGTAAATAAAAATATAAATAAAATTGTCATGCCACACATTTATTTTACTAGATGTTAATAGAGAATCATGTCAGCCAGATACAAGTTAGCAGCAGCTATCCATCTCTCTTAACATCAGGGTAGTAGATGTTCAGACTTCAGTCCATGATATCATTAACAATAACTGGCAATAGTGAAAGAATCCAGCAGATTTTGGGAACTTGATCATCCCCAATAAGAAGAAAGCCATCTCAGAAATCTTTTAAATGAATTGGATGCTTATAACATCATTATAACATTGCTCAGCAAACAAATACTGTTAGCACATAACTGCAGAAGAGAAGGCTCACTCAGACTGGTTTGTTGTTGTTTTTAAGAAAATGAGTCCAAAGTAGGACTTTAGGTGGGTCATAACTGCTAGTTTGGAGTGTCGCCGTGCCCTTGCTTCATATTTGCTATTGCCAGCAGGGAGAAAGAAAGAGTCATCCTTCATTCCAAATGCATGAGAAAATGTTCTCCCAGTTTCACATATTTTAGAGCTACCTCAGTGCACCTTGTGCTGTTGAACAATCCAGAGCAGTAAAGCTGTGCTCAACAGCCACCTGTTGATAACAGCTACCTTTGCTACTATCTCTCTGCTCAAATTTCCTGTTACTCATTATCTGATTGTGGTTGTTCACCTCTTTCTTGTCTCTTGTCTCTCACGCCCTTGCTATGCTCTCCTGCTCACCCTCTTTTTGGCTCTTATAAAACAAGCAAACATTCTGCCTCCTCTCAATTTCCTGTTCTATCAAGAATTCTGTCTGCAGGATTAAGAGAAGGAGAGGGGACCTTAGAAGAAACTTAAGTAAACAAAAGCACCAGGCCTAAATTTAGTAAGGTAATAAAGAGGAATGAGTCATCCTGCAACTGCTGATTTAGTCCCTCTTGTCGCACTTAGAAGGCAAGAAACGTAATGATTAATGAAGAAATTTTGGCCTAAGGAAGTTGAGGCAAAAGCTGAGAACCAGGCGCCACAACGGGGTGGGGGGTGGAAATGACGATGACAATCAAACCTATACAAAGCTATACAAAATACCTGTGGGGAAGATTTTGATAAAAAGGGTCTCTAAAACTAGTGTTTTGTACCTTTTAAAGAGGAAATGGCCATCCTTTAAACAATTCACTGAGCACTAGATAAATGAATATATCAAGAAACTACCTGTACATGCTTAAAATAATAACTACATTTGCCTCAATTTGTGACCTGCTCTTCAGATATGGTGGTACCTTCTGACAGCAAATCCATTTGACTTCCTGCCATGCCATCAGTGCTTAAAAGTGACAACATACAATGCTGAAATGTAGGTGGTCACAATTCATTGACAGCCATCTTGGTTTATTGTTAGCACAATAAGCCAGTGACCAAGGAGGGCACAACCAATTTTGTGAGAACAGTGTAAACTGAATATAAGGTTGAAATGCAAAAGTTGGAATGTATATATTTAATTGGCCAGTGGCACAAGACCTTTTCATATGTTACAGTAACATGTACTGGGAGCTTACCAACTGCACATAATGGTAGCTTACATTACCAATGATCCTCCCAATATGTGTGTTTGCCATATTGCATGAACAGGGGCAACACTCCTAATTTACCATACCTGGACAGCCTTGAATGCAACCCCCTGAAATCCCATGGTCTGTTCTCTTGTCCAGAGGCTGTACAGGCATGGTAAATATACACACTGTCCCAGTTAATGAAACTTCGCAACTAGGCACATCAGGAGGACCATGGGTACAGTTGGTAAGCTCCCAGTATACATTATTGTAATGTCTGAAAAGTCCTAAAGTCTCTTCTCAAAGAAAAGTATTGAAAGAAGCAGTGATTTACAAATGGGATCATGATAAAGCCAGATTAGATGATAAAAGGATTAATGCACCCCTGACAAGTTCCCTATCACTGACTGTTTCCTATCTTTGACTGGAGCAATACATACCATATAAATACTGTTCCTTAAGCACTGCATTTTCTTGACTCCCCAAAGTGGATGTCATTGAAATGGACTAGGGAAACTCGCACCACAGAACTATGCAAAAAGTCATATCCATTTTAGTACCCCTTTTATTGTGGATTACACCATCATTTATCACTTTTACATCTATTTATTTTCATTTCCACTGATTTGAAATAGAAAGTTCAGTGACTGGCAGAAAGTATAAATGATGGCTTGTATCCACACACACCCTGACTTCTCAGATCTTATGATGTCTGCAATTGTTGAAGGCCCAAGGTTGATACTATAGCTGAGTATTTAATATCATGTAGCCTGAGAAGACCAGGCTACATGATATCAAGATGTCAGCACCTAAGAGGGGAGGGGAGCCAGGTTACAAAGGGAGTTTGGCTAGCCCTAGACAATGGCTCTATTCTGTGGCAACCTGAAGAAACATCAAAATTCAAGTTATAACTAACGATTGAAACTTGCAGGATAAATAACCACCCTTCTAGGACCATGGAGGAATTTGTCTTACACTGCAGACATCTCTGAAAATTTGATGAAGAAAATGGCCTAGAGCATCAACCCATCCTTTAGCCTTTGTTAAAAGGCATTATTCAGATCTGTCATTCTGGCAAATCATCCCACTCAGATCCATTGCACCTTCCCATTACCTCATCTGTTTTTTTCTTTGTACCAGCATATTTTACTTACACACACACACACACATTGGAACAACCAGTTGGAGCCAGGATTCTGACTCCCCCCCCCCCACATAAGAACAATTCTAATACTTATCCAGTCAAAGAATATCCCAAAATGACCCAGTAACAGCCAGGCTTCAGAAATTTGGTGCAATGACAGTGAGAATCCCAAAGGGCAACTAACAGGGTTTGGTCTCAGACGTTTAAAGCTTAAAAAAATATCTTGTACAAAATTATGCAGAGCCCCACCAACATTCCCCCACAGCCGTGCTATTAGGGATCAGTAAGATTTGGCCATGATAGAAATCATGATTGTAGTCTGGCATGAGTATACTGAGCTCAGTTCTCCATCCCAGACTCTTCCTTCACCACTACCAGACAAGCTCCTCCACTGTTGCTCTTCCCTAGAACTCCCTTCACTCTCTCCTCTCCCTGTCCCTGCTACTTAGGGACTTCTTTAATTGTTTTGACTCCATTGGATCAGGCAACATACGAAACTTGCACTCTGCTTCTTTTATCCGCTCTCCTTTCCCTCCAGTCTTGACCTTCTTCCTCCCCATCTCATCTTCAGGGACTGCACAGCGGTAGTCTGCAGCAGTTGGGGGAATCAGCAGAACTTGCCCATGTTAAGAAAACTGCAGTGCCTTTGAAACTTTGGAATGTGGTAGCATAGTTGCATACAAGCTACTGTGCATAGGAATGTCTTTTTGGTAGGAACACTGATTAAATTTTCTGGTCAGAAGATTCTCCTGTTACTTGGGTTATCTTCATTACTGCCTGCTCACTGCCACCTGACAGAACTGTGAAAAGCAGACAGCAATGTGCAAGAATAATAATCTTTTAAGATTTCTGGAGGTTACCAATTGGCATTATTTCTTTCCTTTTCTTTTTCTTTGATTCCCTTGAAAGCTCATTGATTCATAAATCTTGCACAGAGGAAAATATTTATTTCTTATTTTTTGGATGCAAGGGCTAAGAGGACTGAAACATATTTTACAATTGCTAAGGTAAACTTAGAATCCTTATCGCTAAGCAAAAGAGCCAGTTTCTGGAGTATAAGGGGATGGTTGGTTAATTAAAGGCTTAATATAATGTTCACTTATATTTTCAAAGAGCCTGCATTCAAGCAGGGCATGAAAGGATATATCAATCCTATTAAAGCCACAAGGGCAAATACTGTCGGAATAGGGCCTATTCAAAAATATCCCCTGTAAGACCATTGTGGGTATAATATCCAATCTTGCAAAAAAAAAAGAAGCTCTACAATATCGTGGGTTAGTAAGATAGTACATATAGGGGGGTATTGATTTTGGAAAAGAAAGACCAAAAGATAGGGGTGAGCAGACTCTGCGGGCTCTCAGGATCAAGCTGCTATGGTTGATTTCTAGGACACATTTTTTGATCAGAGAAAATGCTTTGGGTGTGCCTATCTCAAAAATATTATCAATCGACACTCCATCATCAGTTTCTCATCTAGGTATTTCATTCAAGTTGATTGGGTATCCCAATTTAGAGCATCTAACAGACCAGCATAGAGCAATTTTAATCTCAGTTTAAAGGAATATAGCCATGCTCTTGCTTCCAAGGACAGCTGTCCAAATTCTGCCTGCAATACAACATTAGATACACAACAGGAGATATTCAATATTTTCCTAAGAACTTGTGCTAAGTTCTATTGTCAGAGATAGCTTTAATCCTAATAGCTGAGCTATAAAGAATGATGGGGGGCATTTTCAGAGTAAAAGCTTGCACTCCTCCAGGAATATACTTCCCCCTCTTTATTGTGGAAAAATGTATTTATAGTGTTTTCACATGGTTTTGCTTTATTAAGTGCTGTTCTAAAGGAGGGGGGTGGGGTCCAGGAGAGATTTGCTGAAAACAACATCCCCGGATAGGGGAAGGTCTTGACTTTCTCAGTACTGGACCCATTGATTGACCATTGAGATGGGTTCCATTTCATAGTCTTGAGAAAACTAAAATTATAGATTTCAAATAGGTGATCACCAAGCTTTCTCAAGAGTAATAGTTGGAGAAAGATTGCAGGGCCCTTTGCAGCCCAACCCTAGTTTGAGACAGCATCATGGAATTATCCACATAAAACAGAATAGGTACACAAATCTCAGCTACTTTTGGTGGATGGCAGCAATCATCAAAAATTGATGCTACATCATTTCAGTATAAATTGAACAGAAAAGGTGCCAACAAACATCCCTGATGTACCCCTTTTCCAAATTAAATGGATTTAAGTTCCCCTCATACATGCAGGGGCCATGGGGGCTTTGAGGTTAAGATGCTGAGCTGCAGACCGGAAGGTCTGTAGTTTGGCAGTTTGAGACCCTAGTGTGGTGTGACAGAGTGAGCTCCCATCTCTGGCCTTAGCTGCTGCCAACCTAGCAGTTCAAAAGCAAGAAATTGCAAGTAGATAAATAGATACCGCTTTGGTGGGAAGGTAACAGTCTTCCGTGCACCTTAGCGTTTAGTCATGCCGGCCACATGCCCACGAAAACGTATTCGGACAGCACTGGCTCTTTGGCTTGGAAATGGAGATGAGCACTGCCCCCCTAGAGTTGGATTCGACTAGCTTTTGAGCAAGGGAAACCTTTACCTTTACAATACCCACATTGTACTTGGGCAGTCAAACCTGAATATAATCTCTGAATAAATCCTAGAAGTCTTTTTTCCATATTAGTTTGAGTTTGTTCCATAGTCTAGAACGATTTATTGAATCAAAGGCCCCTTAAGGTATATAATCAACCTCCCTTAAAATATGAATATTTGTCAGACAAGTGGTAAAGAACTAGGCAATGGTCATATGTTGAAGAACCCCACCTAAATACTATCTGTTCATGCCCTGGTAAGGTTTCTAATTCCATCCAATCCAAGAGAATATTCAGTAGGTAAGCAGAATACAGCTTTCCTAAAGAGGAAAGAAGGCTGATTGGTCGATAATAGGATGGATCACATCTAGAACCCTTTTTAAATATTGGAATAATAATGGAATGTTTCCATAAATCAGGTATTTGTCCACTGATGTTAATTTGGGTGAAAACTGGGGCCAGGACTGTAGCCCACCATTGTGGATTAGCCTTAAATAGCTCCTTAGGAATTTTATTTATTTATTCATTCATTCGATTTTTATCCCGCCCTTCCCTGCACACAGGGCTCAGAGCAGCTTACAACAATTAAAAACACAGATAAAACAATAGAAACTCCTACAGTTCAACCATTTACTCATTAAGTACAATCAAGATGGCCCATAAACATAGGAGCATGCTCCTATGGGTCTATAAAAGTGCCCAAAATTAAGAATGGGAAGTGGGAGATCACCCCCAGCTGTCATTTAAAATACCAGGTTGGGGGGGGGGGGGTTGAGCAGGAAGGTAGATCAGAGCCCAGTGTTTTTCCTAATTTTAATTCTTTAATAAGGCAAATGACCTCCTTGGTTGATACCTCGGGCCAGGGTGTTGTTGCATCAAGAGGAATAATAAAAGATACAAGTGGAGATGCAAGAAAGAAGTGGAGACCCGCAAGGGATGGTTATCTCATTCATCACACCTTTGCTTCCTCTCCTCACCCCCTACCTCTCTCACACTATTTCTCCCTTCTGCCCCCCTTTTCTTACTCTCTACTTCTCCTACATGCATGTGACTTCCTCTCTCTTTCTGATCTGTCATCTTTCTCTTTGTTTTTCTGCCTCCCCACTTCATCACTCTTTCTCTCTCTTTCTGCCCCCACCCCATCATTCTTTCTTTCTGCCCCAATCACATTGCCAGCCTCCTGCCGGCTTCTTCCCCCACTCCTAGCCACCCACCTGCTTCCTCTCCCCCCACAGCAGCAGTGGCAGCAGTCTGGGAATCACAACGGATCTCCCAGCTACAGAGATCAATTCACCTTAGGGCTGCCAGCTCCAGGTTGGGAAATTCCTGGAGACTTGAGGGGTGGAGCCTTGGGACAGTGAGGCTTGGGGTGGCAAGCAGCCTCAGCAGGGTATGATGCCATAGACTCAACCCTCCAAAACAGCCATTTTATCCAGGGGAACTGATCTCTGTCGCCTGGACAACAATTGTAATTCTGGGTGATCTCCAATCCTCACCTGGAGGCTGGCAATGGTAGTTCTTGTGGAGGAAATGACTGGAGGGTGGAGTCTATGACATTACACCAGTCCAAAGTTCCTCCCCTCCTCAAATCCCATCCTCTCCAGGTTCCATCCCTCAAATGCCCAGGAATTTCCCAACCTGGAGTTGGCAACCCTATTTCCTTCCCATGCAACAGCCAACCTACCTTTATCTGCCTCTCTGTCTTCTGCTTTCCATCTCCACCCCTCAGCCTCTACCTAGGAAAATTAAAGTCTTTCTCCACAGTGGGGACCAAAGCAGCTTTCATTATTCCCTCCTCCTTTTTTATCTGCACAATAACCCTGTGAGGTTGGTTAGGCTGAAATATGTGACTGGTCCAAAATCACGCAGTCAGCTTCCACTGCAAGATGGGGATCTGAACCTGGGTCTTGAAGACCCTACTTTGAAGCTCAAACTGCTGCACCTCACTGGCTTTCATAGGGTGGCTGCTGATGAACGGCAGCAAGCAGCCGAGGCTAGGTGAGTCATACAAATCAGGGGGGATCTGGCAACCCTAGACTACTGCCAGGCCTAGAGTTGCCAACCTCCAAATAGGACCTGGAGACCCTCCAGAATTACAACTGGACTCTAGACAGCAGAGGTCTGTCTCCCTGCAGAAATATGACTGCTTTGGAGGGTGGACTCTGTGGCATTATACCCAGCTGAGGCCTCTCCCTTCCCAAACCTAGCCCTCCTTAGAGTCCACCACAAAATCTCTAGAAATCCTCCAGCCTGGTACTGACAACTCCCTGAAAGGCCAAAATAGGCCTGGAAAGGGCCCTTCCCCCACCCTTTTCCTGTCAGAGCTACAGCTTGTCCAAGGTCATCCAGCAGCTGCAAGTGGAGGAGTGGGGAATCAAACCCGGTTCTCCCAGATTAGAGTCCGCACACTTAACCACTACACCAAACTGGCTCTCACTACTCCAAACTGGCTCCAATCTAATTAGTGGTAATTTGTGGCTACACAGCATGGGATTTTAGGGACTGGATTTTTATATATATAAGTCCAGAAGGCCTTATTATCATTGCTATTAATAGCTGAGGTAAGAAGTCCCCAATCCTTACTAAGGGCCATCCATTTCCTCATCTTGATCAGTTCTCTGTACGTTTTTTAAAAAAAATATCAACTCTTGAAGGACTGATATTGTGCAGTTACTTTTAAACTCACAATGCTTCTATTGAATATGTCTTTTCCAACTATTGCTCTTGATTTCAAAAGGTGTCCTGTCAAGGTTCTTTTTCACATAAAGCAGTCTGAACAGTTCTAATACCTCATCCAATTTCTGCAAACAAGTAAGTGCTGAATCTGATTGCAGAACGCTGTTGGCTAAAGTATTACAGGGGATGGAGCTCATTATGGTTCGAGCCTTGTCACTAGAGTTAGAACCCCAGTATAATTGACAGACCTTATTTTGATTTTGAGAAAGAGGGAAGCTTTGTTCTGGAATACGATAATATTCTAAAGTAGAAAAGAAGACTGGGAGATGCTCCCTTCCCATAAAGTCACCAACTTTTAGAAACTCAAAGTTGGAGAGATAATCAAGTAGGGCCAGGATAATCTATTACACTGACTCCTCTGGGACTCATGTAAGTGAAGTCACCAGCTGCATCAACCTCTGAGTAGCCATTCAATGGAATAAAGTTTCTTTGAACCACAAATTTAGCCAGCTCCAAACCACCTCTATTTATTACAATATCCTTGGATTTTCTATTATGCCAAGCAGGGCTAAGAAATTCATCATTTTCTGGGCCTAATAATTTGGAGAAGAGAGTATTATTGTCACTACCAATCCTTGCATTGAATCACCCACTTGTACTAAAGGGGTCCCTGGAAAACGATCCTGTAAGTCATCAGCAACTTTCCCCAGACAATCCCATCTCTGAGCTACTAAACTAAAAGTAGATAGAGGAATGCAGACAGAAAAAAGAATGACTGTTGCATCATCCAAGATCTTTTCTGGAGGTTTCCAGTTGTCATTATTTCTTGCAATAAATGCAGAATATAGAATGAATTTACTTCAGGGTTTATTTGTTTGTTTGTTTTGTTCAGTAATGTTTAAAGGCATATCCTTACAACATGACAGGCAGGATTCTGGTAGCAGATGGGATGATCCAAGCCAGATTGATTTAGCTATGGCCATTGCACAGGACTCCAAAATTCAGTTTGGGAGCTTGCAAAATTGTCAAATCCTAACTGGTAAATCTTTGTCAGTAAAGCCTAGATCTCTCTTTTCATCTATTGCCCCAAACACTAAAATGTTTGCAAATGTGTCATAGGAAATTTTCCAAATTCCTTGCCATGCTGTCCCAGAGAGAAATAAGGCAGCTATTCTATTCTTCTTTAACTGTGCTTCAATGCACAAAGTGCTTAATTCAAATCAACTTTCATTAGCACTGAAAATTAAATCTGATTGTTCCTGATTGACTTTTGCAAAATCCACACCCTTGCTGTCTCTATGATATGTGAGATAATGATTGATTCACATCACAAGGAGTGAATGATCACACTTTCACCAAATATGACAGTTTTTCATTATCAAGCAGCACACTGATAGCTTCCTAGGAAATTTATTCTGGAGACTGGGGGGACTGTTGTTCTTGTCCCCCTGTTCAACAGTGACAAAGATATACTTAGAACCAAACTAGGCAGACATCTAAATGTCTTGGAAAGAGAGCCACAGCCTGGACTTCTGGAAGTGGTAAACGCCTTATTATCTAGTCAATATCCCCTGCATTCCGCCAGACATGACTGGGAGTCTCCCAATTGTGATCAGATACCAAGGGCATAGGTTAAAGGAGAAGTAGTAAAGTGGCAGATATTGCACATACAAATTACCCTGGCCAATTTTTCAGTACATTTTTGTAATGCAGGCAATGTTTTAATTCTCCAAGGGCAGCAAAAACCTTCGGAGTTATAACTTTTCCTATCATAAGCATAGGGCACAATCTGTCCAGAGCAAATAATATCTAGGTCTAATTGATTTTGAAATCAGAGGGGCTTAACAGTGCTTTCTTGAGATGGAAATGTGTATCAGTGGTGTTGTGAACAGTTATTTATACCCCACCTTTCTTCCCAATGTGGACCTAAAATAGTTTACATGGTTCCATTTTATCCTCACAACACTACTGAGGAGTAGGTTAGCATGTGACTGGCCCAAGGTTACCCAACAATCTTCCATGGCAGAGTGGGAATTCAAACCTTGTTCTCCCACATCCTAGTCTGACACTTTAACTAATATACCACAATAAAGAAGCCATTTGTGCAGTAGGTCTTTATGACACAGAAATAATCTCAGAAAAACATTGTGGATATAATGTCAGGACTAATTCATCCATTTGCCTACAGCTACACTAAGCAAAGTCCGAAGGCCTTGTTCAACTTAAGGAGCCTTCCTTCAACTAAATGGCAGAGTACTGCCTGCTTGCATTAGAGCATGGTAGCTACTTCCCCATAATTTCTTTCCACACTGCATCAGTATTGTTTGCATGCATGATCAACAATCACAGGGACAAAGACAGATTCTTCCTCCCAGCTGAGCAATATGCACATAGGAAGGAGACACACAGGTTGGTAACCAGTGTGGGTCCTCTTCCCCACCTAAAGTACAGGTTGGACTACTTATGCATGGTTAGAAAGTTTAGAAAGTCTCCCATCGTGCGGACACGACCGGTTCCAGCACCCCCTGCTCAACCAGGCAATCGAGCTCCACCTCAATTTTAGGTTTCATACCGAGCGGGGGAAGACGGGCCTTTATGCAGATGGGCCAGACGTTGGGGTCAAGGTCCAGAGAAATGGGGGCCCCGGTGTACTGCTCCAGAGTCCCATCGAATACCCTAGGGAATTCTTCGCACACAGCAGTAAAGTCCGGCGGCCGGATCTGGTTCACCCCAGTAATCGTAAGTCCCAGGGGCCCGAACCAGGAAAGGCCCAGCAGACTGAAGAGTTTACCCTCCACCACCAGCAAGTCTAAAAGTCCGCAGAAGTCCTTGAACTGCACCTTAAACTTGCCCCAGCCCCGGATCGCCACAGGGTTCTTGTTAAAGTCCTGCAATTTGAGACCCTGTGGCTTTTGAGGGAAGGGTCCCCCCCTTGGGCAAAGAGAGTGTAGCGTCTCCACCAAAATGATGGAGAAGGAGGACCCGGAGTCTATTTCCATGCTACAGGGGGACCCCTCTATTAACACTGTGACGTGCACTTTAGGGCTATTAGGGGGCAAGTTACTGACCTGGTGCCACTGGTGGTGGTTCATGATTGTATTGAGGTTGGAGGGATGTTTGGTCTAGTGCGTTGAAGCCTTCTGGTGCTTTCCCCGAGAGCAGCAGACTCAGGCTATGTGGCCTGCCTTGTTGCATGATCTGCAGAACCTGTCCCTGAATCTACATGACCGCCGCTCATGAGCTTCCCTGCATCTGGCACAAGCAGACAAGGGAGCCGACGAACCTTTGCTTGAGGTGGATCCAGACAATTGATGAGAGCACTGGGACAACTGGTGGTGGACCTGCAGGACCTCTTCCTCATCCGAAATGTCAGAACCAACGGTTGCTCGTGTGCAGTGGACCGCCTTGACACAGCAGTCTTGATGGGCCTTCTCGTAAGCGATGGCCTCCCGGATCGCTTTGTCGAGATCCAGGTTGTCTTGGCTGACCAGCTTCCTCCGGAGATTGGGCTCCTAAAGGCCCAAGAGGAACTGATTTAGGAGAGCGTCAGCCAAATCCAGGAATGAACACCTTGTGGCAGCCTGCCGCAGAGACGCGAGAAAGTCGGAGGCAGTCTCGTTGGGGCCCTAGACTTTTGCAAAGTCCATCTGCTCCACAAATTCCATTGCTTTGGGTGCCAGGTGGTCCAAAAGCGCCTTGACATGAGGGACATGAGGGACATAAGAACATAAGAGATGCTAATCTTGCATCAGGCCAAAGGCCCATCCAGTCCAACACTCTGTGTCACACAGTGGCCAGAAATACCATGTGCCATCAGGAGGTCCACCAGTGGGGCCAGGACATTAGAAGCCCTCCCACTGTTGACCCCCCCAAGCACCAAGAAGACAAAGCATCACTTGCCCCAGAGCCCCTCTCTATACCTTGTGGCTAATAGCCACTGATGGACCTCTGCTCCATATGCTTATCTAATTCCCTTTTGAAGCCGTCCATGCTTGTAGCCACCACCACTTCCTGTGGCAGTGAATTCCATGTGTTAATCACTCTTTGGGTGAAGAAGTACTTCCTTTTATCCGTTCTAACCCGACCGCTCAGCAGTTTCATGAAGTGCCCATGAGTTCTTGTATTGTGAGAAAGGGAGGAAAGTACCTCTTTCTCTACCTGCTCTTTCCTATGCATAATTGTATAAACCTCGATCATGTCACCCCCTCAGTCGTCGTTTCTCCAAGCTAAAGAGCCCTAAGCGCTTTAACCTTTCCTCATAGGGAAAGTGTTCCAACCCTTTTATCATTCGAGTTGCCCTTTTCTGCACTTTTTCCAAAGCTATAATATCCTTTTTAAGGTGTGGTGACCAGAACTGCACACAGTATTCCAAATGAGGTCTCACCATTGATTTATATAGGGGCATTATGATATTGGCTGATCTGTTTACAATACCCTTCCTAATAATCCCCAGCATAGCATTGGCCTTCTTTATTGCAGTCACACACTGTCTCAACATTTTCAGTGAGTTATCCACTACAACTCCAAGATCTCTCTCTTGATCAGTCTCTGCCAGTTCAGACCCCATCAATGTGTATTTATATTTAGGATTTTTAGCTCCAATGTGCATCACCTTGCACTTGGCCACATTGAACCCCATTTGCCATGTTGACGCCCACTCGCCCATCCTTGACAGATCCCCTTGGAGTGCCTCACAATCCTCACTGGTTTTCACCACCCTGAACAACTTTGTATCATCCGCAAATTTAGCCACTTCACTGCTTACTCCCATCTCCAAATCATTAATGAACAAGTTAAAAAGCAGTGGACCAAGTACTGATCCCTGCGGTACCCCACTGCTTACCACCCTCCACTGAGAAAATTGCCCACCTACACTCACTCTCTGTTTTCTATGAACTAGCCAGTTTTTGATCCATAAAAGAACTTGTCCTTCTATCCCATGATTTTTGAGCTTACTTAGGAGCCTTTGATGAGGAACTTTATCAAAAGCTTTCTGGAAGTCAAGGTAAATAATATCTATTGGATCCCCCTTGTCCACATGTTTGTTCACCCCCTCAAAGAACACTAACAGGTTAGTGAGACAAGATCTTCCCTTACAGAAACCGTGCTGAGTCTGCCTCAATAGGTTTTGTTCATCTATGTGCCTACTAATTCTTTCCTTAATAATGGTTTCCACCAATTTACCCGGTATCGACGTCAGACTGACTGGCCTGTAATTTCCCGGATCTCCTCTGGAACCCTTTTTAAAGATGGGAGTGACATTAGCTACCTTCCAATCCTCAGGAATGGAGGCAGATTTTAAGGAAAGATTACATATCTTTGTCAGGAGATCTACAAGTTCACATTTGAGTTCTTTCAGAACTCTCGGATGTATGCCATCTGGGCCTGGTGATTTTTCAGTTTTTAAGTTGTCTATCAGTTTTAGGACCTCCTCTCTCATCACCTCAATCTGACTCAGGTCTTCCAACACCCCTCCTGAAATCAGTGGTTCTGGAGTGGGCAAGCACTTCTCATCTTCCACAGTGAAGACGGAGGCAAAAAATGCATTTAGCTTCTCAGCCATTTCCCTATCATCCTTCAATACTCCTTTTACCCCTTGGTCGTCCAAGGGCCCCACTGCCTCCCTGGCTGGTTTCCTGTTTCTAATGTATTTGAAGAAAGTTTTATTGTTGGTTTTTACGTTTTTTGCTATATGCTCCTCATATTCCCTTTTTGCCTGCCTGACCTCAGACTTGCATTTTATTTGCCATAGCCTGTGTTCCGTTTTATCAGCCTCACTGTGACTAGCTTTCCACTGCTTAAAGGAATTCTTTTTACTTTTTACAGCCTCCATTACTCTGTTTGTTAACCATGCAGGCTTTTTCCTATACCTGTTTGTGCCTTTCCTAACCTGCGGAATATATATTTTTTGAGCTTCTAGGATCGTAGTTTTAAATAGATCCCAAGCTTCCCCAATTGTTTTGACCCTTTCTACTTTTCCTTTCAGTTTCCTCCCCACGTGTCCCCTCATATCAGAGAAATTACCCCTTTTAAAGTTAAAAATGGTTGTGTGAGTCTTTTTGGCCAATTCTCTATTTGTACAAATGATGAACTCAACAACATTATGATCACTGTTTCCAAGCGGTGCAATCACTTTTACATCTCTCACCAGGTCTTGAGTGTTACTTAGGACCAAATCAAGGATCGCCTCTCCCCTGGTAGGTTCCGTGACCATCTGCTCCATAGCACAGTCATTTAGAGTGTCTAGAAACTCAATCTCTTTTTTTCGACTAGAACACATATTGACCCAATCAATAGGTGGGTAGTTAAAATCACCTATTACGACACAGTGTTTTTGTCTAGCTGCTGTTTTTAATTCATTCATCATTTTATAATCCTCCTCTATCTTTTGATCTGGTGGGCGATAACAAACTCCCAGTGTTAAGTTTCCTTTCCCCCCCCCCCTATTTCAACCCATAGAACTTCCAGAAGCGAATCCAATTCTCTTAGCCTCTCAATCTTTCTGGACTTTATACCCTCTCTGACATACAGAACCACCCCACCTCCAACCCTTCCCCCCCTATCCTTCCGATATAATATATAACCGGGAATCACTGTATCCCACTGATTTTCCTCATCCCATCAAGTTTCTGAAATACCCACAATATCTATTTTTCCCTCCAACACCAAGCACTCCAACTCCCCGATTTTACCTCAGACACTTCTAGCATTTGTATAGAAACAGCTGTAATTTGAAACCTGTTTCTTGCTGAATAACCTTTAACAAAGAGAGGGAAAACTTGAATGTTTAACTTTTTAATCACTATGTTTAACTTTCGCTCTGCACCAGGCACCAGGCTCAATGTTGGGTTAAGAAATGGCAAATGTAATTAAGATCTCTATTTTCAATTGTACTGAATTGTACTGAATTACATTATGTGCCAGTGAGACCTTTTCTTTATCTTTACCTTCAGGAAACTGCATAATTTCCATTTTAGAAATAGAGGGAAACTAAGCTGGGATGTCTTGGAGTTTTCTAGATAAGAAGAATTGGGGAAATCATAGGAATTCAGAGGTACTCACTCAATTGAATGGTCTTCAGTTAATGTGTCAGGACCATGAGATGGGTCACAGAGCCCTACCTGCTGGGTTATGAGCCCCTCTATAGCTACTTTTTTTTTTTGCTGGTTATGCAGGTGACCTGCTGCTTAGTAAAACAACGGATGAAAAAGCCAATGCAGAGTCACCCTGAGTCAGTTACACTGCCATCCTAAGCACAGTCCATTGCAGAGTCCTTCCAGGTCAGTGGATATGACAACCCCTGTTCACTTCCCTTCCTCAGAGGCAAGATTTCTCCTCTGTTTTTCTTTCCCTTTCTGTCTGAGCAGCCCTAATGTCTGTTTTCTTCTTTCCTGAAGAACTTTGGCTGCCTCACCCTGTGTCAGTATGATATCTTACTGCTGGCTCAGCCCAGGAATCTGAGGAAAGAGTCAGGATCACCCTTTTTCTTAAACCACTGAAAATGGCACTTGAGAAATTTTAAAATGACAACATATTTTATTTAACATAGAGGGGAAAGGTCAGATGAAACCAGGGGTTGAAATTTCTGAGGTAAAACCAGTACATGAATGAGAGGTTCTAAAGCTATTCACAGGCCCCGGTCACACGGGCAGGAAACTGCGGGGGGGGGGGGGAAGCATGGCAGTTTGCAAACTAATGCGTGGTAAAGAGATCAGACCTCCCGATGAGGTACCGTGGAGGTACTGTGGAGGTTCCGTGGGAAAAGGAAAGGTGCTGATCGCAAGACAATCCCGCGCGCAAAAAAGAAGCACGAGGTGCGGCAAACTGGATGTTTATTTTTGTTGTGTACACCACGACTGCGCATGCTCCGTTGGGTGCTTGTGCGCATCCACAGAGAAGTGGGGAAAAAACACTTTTTCGCAAGGGAACATGGGCGGGCACCGGATGCCTCCGGAAACGCGATCAGACGCCTGCCCTTGCCCCGCAGTTTCCGGAAACTAGTACCTCCGAGGTACTAGTTTTTTTGCTGCGTGTTTTTGGCGGGAAGCCTCAGTTGAGCCACGGAAGTGCTATGCTTCCCAGATGTGCCGGTGAGATCGCGCCCAGAAACTCCGCCTGTCTTCCGTCGCTCTAGCGTGGCTAATGCTCCGTGTGACTGCAGCCACAGTTACTTATATCTTTATGTTGAGAGGCTTTTGCTCTAGCAGACTTTCTTTAAGTAAGCTATGACCCTTTTTGTTTCCAGAAGCTTTTTTGTTTCCCTCTTTCCAGTACACAAAACCCTTCTCTTGAAACACCAGTACTTGTCTTGAATTCTTAACTAACTCTTAAGGTCTCTAAAGGCAGTTTCTAACCACAAAAGACCAGGGATCTCTGTACTCTTCAGAGATCACTCCCTGTTTGACTGGGTAGGGAATTTTCTTCTCTCTCTAGAAGACCTATCCCCTTTCCTTGGCCTGAATGGGAGTCTTCCTCTGCTTCCCAAACTTTCTTGCCAAATTTTCTCCCAGTTCTCTGTCACTCAATGCAGAAATTTGACTGACTTCTCCTCAACATCCAGCTTTCTTCAGACTTTCTCTGATCAGCTGATGCTAACCAATCAGATCGCTTGGAGCAGCCTGTCACTCAAGGCTCTCTGGCTCTGTGAAGAATTAACCTTTTACAGTCATTTACTCTGTTTGTACAGTACTTCTAAGCTTTTAAAAAGTGGACTCAGAAGGTTAATTCTTCTTAGGATGCCAATTGGGGTGTGCACCTGATAACATTTTTCAATTTCATTTCATTTCAGATATTTCAGAAAGGGCATAATTTTTCATTATCCTGAAATTTCAGGAATATTGGTATTGTTTTGGGATTCCATTTGATGTATTTTTGGTTCTGGGAACATCCAGTAGAACTACAAGTACTATCTCCAAGCTCAAACACCAAATCTACCCCAAAGCTGAAATAACCAGAAAAAAAATCCTGAAATTTCAGGATATAAATTTGAGGAATGCAAATTGTCAGGAGTGCATTTTGCCATGTGCAGTGAAATAAAGCAGCAAAATTCTTGTATAATTTTGGCTTTGAAATATCCAAATGCACACCTCTAGATGGCATTGTCAGTGACACAATTGGTCTAGGGTTGTGTTCAGTCAAATATGCTTGGATATTGAAGTCACTATACTGAAATGATTGGGATGAGGTGGCCCTCAAGCCGAGTGCACTATGTAACTGCCTTTTGGCAGTACTCCCAGATGACTTTCAGTTTCCATTTGAAAGTGTTTGATTTTGGAACAAAACACTCCATTGGTTGTTAAAATTCTTGTTCAGCATTCAAGACATTTAATAATTTTAGGAGGTGGTATTTGATAGTCCAGCCTGGGAATACTTATTATTTGGATTGCTTCCTATTTGCACGAAAAGGGAAAAGATCATACAGGTTTCCTGACATTTTGGTGACATTCCAGGAACAAGCTGATGAGTCAGAAGCCAGGAGGAAACTTAAGGCCCAAATGGCATTCATGGTAAATTAGGTAGATTTTAGGTACCACCAGAAAAAAATCTAATGGCTTTAAAACAAAGGTGATAGAGATGCAGAAGCTATCTAGCTAAAGTTACAGCTAACTATGGGACACCTTAACTTTGTCTGTAAGGTGCCATTACTTTTATATGAACACCTGTAATAGGTATAAGGACCACTTACCAGACCACCAGGATAATCCAGGAGACTAGACTAGAAGGACAGGGAAAGGGCCACTGCAAAGGTGTATTTGTATGGAATGGCACCAACGTGCCTGTAAGCTGAACTACAAGATCAATCGGACAAAGAAAGTGGATTTGGACTTAGGCAATGTTTGAGGAGAGGCAAATGGTATGCCAGTATGGCCCCAGAAGTGGGTGAACTCATGTGACTCAAGAACTCACTTTTCTTGAATTTTCCCCATTTGAGGGATTTCAATTCAGCAAAGAAATCAGCATGTCTCTGGTATGAAATACAGCCATTTTGTATAAAGAATAATGCTCACAATGCAACAATTTGTGCTCATATATTTGAAGTTTAACATAGTGTTCATAGTTAGGCTTGTATCACTGATGGAACGCAAAGTAGAAGACACACTCTGTAAGTTTCAGACTAAGGGATTCCTGACTTTAGCTTCAGAGGTGTTGTCATGATCCTGGGCCTAAGGCTGAATAGTGAGCAGCCTGTAGGTCTCAAGTATGGGTGTGTGTTTGGGATAAACCAAACGGAATAAATACCCCCCAAATACCTTATCTGTATTTTGGGGGTATTTATTAAGCTGAATACAGATCAGAGATCTGTATTTAGCTACCGATATGGCTTAGCCCAAAAAAGACGGTTATTTCTTGGATTTTATTCGGGCAAGCCAGCCCCAGCCAAAGCACGGAGATGTCAGCTCCACACTGCCGCAGCTGATCCTCTTTTGCTACTCTGAGCTGCAAGAGAGGATCAGCTGGAGTAGGCTGGCTCCTCCTGCAGCTTTGTTTAAACCAAGCCGCAGGAGGAGCCAGTCCAGGATCAACTGAGGCGGCAGGAGCTGACAGCTCCGCACCCACTTAGCTGATCCTCCCTTGCATACAGGCTTGGCTGGGGCTCTGATGGGCAGCCTAGTTTAAACCTGACTGCCCAACAGCCTGCAAAGGAGTGATCCTCTCTCTCCACAGCCTCAGCAGGGGCTCTGCTGGGTAGCCTGTTTCAAACCAGACTACCCAACAGAGCCCTCCCAGGAGCCAAACCTGTGGGGAGAATTCTTCCCAAAGCCAGCAGAAAGGAAGGGGGGAAGATATGAGATCTTCCCTCCCTCCTTTCTGCTGGCTGTATGTGTGTGTGGGGGCAATCTGAGATGTGCTTTATTGGCTTGAATGCCTAACAGTCACATTCTCCAGTGAAGCTGTGACTTTTTATTACCTGTATCAAGCTGTGTTTCATTTTTCATTGCATTACATACATTTTACACACACAAGTATATGTGACAAGAACCATCATGCCTACCAGAAGCAGCTAGCCTTTGCAAACACTTGTGCAGAGATGTCCTTAATTCTGAAGGATCTAAATCTGGTACATAAATCCCTTGATCTTAGAAAGAGCTATTCTTCAACTTTTAATTGTTTAGAGTTCGTATCACCTTGCCTTAAACTGATTCTCATATTTTTGCCTTTAGAAATGAGAATGAATCACAGCACTCAGTCCAAACATAATGAAATCACCCTAAAAGCACTGCAGGTTCTCCGAACCAGAAGCATTCTTCCACCACCACAGTATTTCTTCCGTTACACATCATCAGCTGACACAGTATTTTCTTCAAGCATCTAAGAGTACTTGGTACTGACTGGCAGAAAGCTCACTGCACATTCCAAGTGCCCAGCCATGTGCAGTGAGGTCACTGGCCTCAGTTCACAAATTTTGGAGAGAGATCTGAGAGAATTAAGGTAATCCCATCATAACGGACGTCCTCTGAGAGGTATTAAAAAGTACCTGGGTGTCAACCAGCAAAACCAGAAAGGGCTGCTTTTGTTACAACACAATACAAATCTGAGCAATTATCTTAAACATGCCTGCAGGCAGCACCTCAAGTCACAGTCTGGATGCTGTTTTGCATTTATGCACATTTATTACTTGTTTCATCCGAGTACAAATCAAATTCATTCCTGGCCGTTGGCAACAGGGATGCTGTCATCCCAGCCCCTTCTACAAGTCTGAATAAGGTACCGGACTTGACTGGCTGAGGGCAGTTAATTGCGGAGACTATAGGGTGGGGGGTATGGAGAAAGCTATAAAGAAGGTATTGAGCACACTTCAGAGAACGGCGGAAGACGGGAAGGCCTGGCGTGATCTGGTCCATGGGGTCGCGAAGAGTCGGACTCGACTGTGCGACTGAACAACAAATAAAGAAGGCTTCCCATCTTCCCCATGCAGGCATTTGCTGGGTGTCTTTGACCCACTCAATCACCTTCCTTAAGGGCAGCACAAGATTAGCTAGTTGTTTCAGGGTCTCCTGTAACTGGCAGTTCAAGGGAACCATATTTTCACCTATTTCAAGTTGCCATGGAAGAGATGAGACAAATGGGTCTAGTCTAGGGTTGCCAGCCTCCAGGTGGGGCCTGGGGATCTCCCGCTTTTACAACTGATCCCCAGCCGCAAGAGATCAGCTCCCCTGGAGAAAACGGCTGCTATGAAGGGTGGACTCTATGGCATTGTACTATGCTGAGGCCCCTCCCCTCCCCAAACCACACCCTCTCCTGGCTCCATCCCCAAAGTCTCCAGGTATTTTCCAACCCAGACTTGGCAACCCTAGTCTAGTCTTTGAACTGGTTAGCCCATAATTAGAGATGGCAGGAATAAGGCAGTTGCTTATAATAGGGAACCTAGCAGTTCGAAAGCAAGAAATTGCATGTAGATAAATAGGTACCACTTCAGTGGGAAGGTAACAGCATTCCATGCACCTTGGTGTTTAGTCATGCTGACTACATAACCACAGAAATGTCTTTGGACAGTGCTGGCTCTTCAGCTTTGAAACGAAGATGAGCACCGCAACCCTAGAGTCGGATTCGACTGGCTTTCGAGCAAGGCAACCTTTACCTTTACCTATAATAGGGAGGGCAAATTGGGAATCACCCTTGGGGTAGTGGTCTCAGTACAGTGAAGGGCAGTTCCTGCAAAACCCCCACCATTCATTGTATGGTGGGTTGGGTTGGGAGGGGACACCCTTGGTGCTGGGCAACATCAACAAAACCCTTAGTTATCTGTGCAGCACGTTATAGGAAGGAGATGAATCTTGGCTTCTCTTGGCAAGGTTTATGGCAGGCAAGGACAAACAAGGCCAGCAATAACTGATGACTGAGTTTGAACTAAGTTTGGACTGGGTTTGGAGCAATGGCAGAGTTGCACAAATGGTGGCATCCTGCTGGACTGCCCATTGTATCCAATCTTCAAGTGTTTTAATAAGCTTAAGACGTAGATGAGCCATTTAAATGAATTAGTTAAAACGAAGTTTGGCTGCCATGTGTCTTTATTTGGGGACAGGTACTGGGGATAAAGGAGCTGCGGTGGCTCAAGTGGTCAAGATGCTGAACTGCAGGCTGTGGAAGGTCTGGAGCTCAGCAGTTCAAGACCTGAGTGTGCCGCATGACGGAGTGAGCTCCCGTCTCTAGTTCCAGCTCCTGCCAACCTAGCAGTTTGAAAGCAAGAAATTGTAAGTAGATAAATAGGTACCACTTCAGTGGGACGGTAACAGCGTTCCGTGCGCCTCGGTGTTTAGTCATGCCGGCCACATGACCACGGAAATGTCTTCGGACAGCACTGGCTCTTCGGCTTTGAAATGGAGTTGAGCACCGCAACCCTAGAGTCGGATTTGACTGGCTTTCGAGCAAGGGAACCTTTACTTTACTTTACTTTACTGGGGATAAAGAGCAGAGAATATAATACTTATCTGAAAAAGAAGCAGGTTCATGTAAGTTTCTGTATAAAAACCAGATGATGCATGTTTCTATGGATGATGAAATATTGAACAAAAGACATATTATGCTACATATGCAAAGAATCCACACAATTTGGGCTGTGAGAACACCTCTATACACAAGGAGGAATTTTGCTAGTCTTGATACTGATTCTACTCCCCTTGAAACTCCAAAGGGTCACATGGAGGGCAAATAATGCCCCCTGAGGCCATTTTGGCGTCAGAAAATGGGATGAGTGGAAGACTGAAGCCTTTTCCCCATGCTATGGGCACAATCCAATTATTTCCCAGACTGTTGTCTTACTGAGGGGGATGAGCCATGTCAAAGAACATCCCCCCCCCCAGCTCATTAAAAGTATTGAATCTAGTTAGGCCCTTAGATATTTTGCCTGAACTGGAGCCTCCATTTCCCCTTAGAATTTTATTTTAGGCTAACTTTGCCAATAGTTATGCATACAGGTCCCAGTCCAAATCTATAAATATGCAGTTAACTAGACTGGGGTGATCAGTTTGGTAGCATAAATGGATAGTATTGCTCCTGTGAATCTTTCTAAAGATGGCACGAGAGAACACTATTTCTAGTCCTGAGTCATGAAAAAATACATAAAATCTTTGATTAATCAGTATTATCATATTTGGTAGATTACCATATGGAAATGTCTAATTTACCTACATAAATACAATATAGCTGGTGTCTAATTTGCCCTATTTGGGCAAATTGATTGAGAGGGTGGCGGCGGTTCAGTTACAGGGCTTTCTGGATGACGTTTTTGTCCTTGACCCATTCCAGTCCGGTTTTCGCCCGGGACATGGGACGGAGACAGCGCTGGTTGCCCTTACTGACAACCCCTGTAGG
The DNA here is from genome assembly GCF_001447785.1 of Gekko japonicus. Lineage (NCBI taxonomy): Eukaryota > Metazoa > Chordata > Lepidosauria > Squamata > Gekkonidae > Gekko > Gekko japonicus. The sequence continues at coordinate 482,259 of NW_015170305.1, read as the reverse complement.
CATCTGGACCGAGGCGGTGTGGTGGCGCTGTTGTTGCTAGATCTGTCGGTCACATTTGATATGGTCGACCACCAGGTGCTGACCCACCGCCTCGCTGACATGGGGATACAGGGGCTCGCTTTTCAATGGCTTGCCTCTTTTCTCCAAGGTCGGGGACAGAGGGTGGCGATAGGGGAACAGCAGTCCCAGAGGCATCCGCTTGAATGCGGGGTGCCTCAGGGGGCGGTGCTTTCCCCAATGCTATTTAACATGTATATGCGCCTCCTCGCCCAGATTGCCCAGAAGTATGGGCTGGGATGTCATCACTACGCAGATGACACCCAGCTCTATCTGATGTTGGGTGGCCAGTCGGACTCCAACCCATAAGATCTGCACCGGGCTCTACAAGCCGTGGCTGGGTTGCTCAGACTGAGCAGGCTGAAATTAAACCTGGCGAAGACGGAGGTCCTGTGCTTGAGTCGGACCGGATCGGGATTAGGGCTCCCGCTTCCGACCTTCGATGGGGCACCTTTGGTGCCAGCTTTGGAGGTTAGGAGCTTGGGAGTGCTCCTGGACTCCACTTTAACGATGGAGGCCCAGGTGGCGGCCAATGCCAGATCAGCCTTTTATCATCTTCGGCTGGTATGGCAGTTGGTTCCTTTCCTGGAACACAATGACCTAGCTACAGTGATCCATGCGACGATCATCTCGAGGCTAGACTACTGTTATGCTCTCTACATGGGGCTGCCTCTGTCGCAGATCCGGAAGCTGCAGCTGGTGCAGAATGCTGCGGCCAGGTTGTTGGCAGGCGTCCCTAGGTAGGAGCACACCCAACCTGTGCTGAAAGTGCTGCACTGGCTGCCTATAGCATACTGGATTCGCTTCAAAGTGCTGGTACTTACCTTTAAAGCCCTACATGGTCAGGGTCCGACATACCTGAGGGACTGCATTTTTCCACATATTCCCCAAAGAGCACTTCGATTGGGGTCACAACACCGGCTGGTGACCCCGGGCCCTAAGGAGGCCAGGCTTCCGGTAACAAGGGCCAGGTCCTTTTCAGTGGCAGCTCCTATCTGGTGGAACCAGCTCCCGGAGGAGATCAGGGCCCTGCGGGACCTTGTGCAGTTCCGCAGGGCCTGTAAGAAAGAGCTCTTCCGCCAGGCCTTTGGGTAGGAGCTGCAACTGCCACTACCATCACCATTCCATTATAGAGCAATGCCGCCGCTGGGCTGGGTAACCGATTTACAGCCCTAGCCCTCCCCCGCTGTTATACAAGTTGTTGGGAGTTTTTATTCTTGCATCCAATGAATTGGATGTTAACTGTTTTATCCATTTATATTGTATGCACTATGTGCGCTATGTAAGCCGCCCTGAGCCCGCTTGCGGGGAGAGCGGGGTATAAATGCAAATAAATAAATAAATAAATAGAATGATTGCCATATGTTTGGTACTCTGGAGGAAAGATCAGTATGACTGAGTTATTACTGAATATTTGTTGATGATATTCATATCCTGCCTTCCTCCTTTTGGAAAATAAGATGAACTCCAAACTTACAAAGACATTGTACAAATGAATGAAAGTAAGGCAATGGAAGGGCCTTTTGCAGGCCTGTAGCCAAGATTTTTTTTATTTGGGGGGGCATTTAAATTTCTTAGGGGGCACTGGTTGATCAAATTAAAGGTAATTTAATAAAAGTTAATTAGACTTTCTGGGGGAAACAGAGAGGTGCTGTCTGGCTCAGCAGGGCCACTGTAGCCGGCCCTTTGTGCCAGACAGCTGTGCAGGAATACCTGGCTCCTTCCCCGCACCTGCCACTGCTCAGGGGCCCTGGGCTGGATGGGAAGTCATTGGGCCTTGCCAGTAAGTCAGGAGGCCCTAGCCCCGAGATGCCTAGGGTTGCCAGGTCTGGATTGGAAAATACCTGGAGACTTGGGGGGGTGGATCCAGGAGAGGGTGTGGTTTGGGGAGGGGAGAGGCCTCAGCATGGTACAATGCCATAGAGCCCACCCTTCAAAGCAGCCATTTTCTCCAGGGGGACTGATCTCTGTCAGCTGGAGATCAGTTGTAAAAGCGAGAGATCCCCAGGCCCCACCGGGAGGCTAGCAACCCTAGAGATGCCCCACTGTAGCTACGGGCCTGGCCTTTTGCAGTCTCTTCTATGTTACTGAGGAGGAGCAGGCCAGCCAATGGAAAGGGTCTCACTCACTCTCCTTTTTGGGTACTGCTGATGGTGTCTAAGAAAGGAGAGTCCAGATGACAGTTACAGTAGTATCTCTTCCTTCTATAGATGCTATAGGGTATTTACCTACACATATTTTGTGGTGCTTTTTGAGTTTTCTTCACACCCATGAATAAGATTGTGCACATCATTCATTCATTCATTCATTCATTCATTCATTCATTCATTCAAACTTATGAATCGCCTATCCTGCAAGCAGGCTGTGGGCAATTTACAATGGAGATTAAAAATACAAGTAATATATAATCAAAATTACTGACAATAAATAGAAAGTTAAAACCAATCAAGATGGCAAGAAAATAGTCCTCCTTTCCTGGCTATACCACTATCCCTCATGGCAGTGCAGGGAAGGGCATGTGGGGGCCATAGAAGAAATGAGAGACGGTACCAGTCTTAACCTCCCATTACTGCCCTCAACTAAAAGCCTGGCAGAACATCTCTGCCTTACAGGCTCTGTGGAATTGCATCAGATCCCACAGGGCCCTGATGTCATTCGGCAGAGAGTTCCACCAGGTCAGGGTCAGGTCTGAAAAGGCCCTGGCCCTAGTCGAGGACAGCCAGACTTCCCTAGGGCTTGGGATCACCGGCAAGTTGTTGTCAGCTGATCTCAGCATTCTTCTGGGGACATATTGGAGGAGACAGTCCCAAAGGCACACGGGTGCCTGACTGCTCAAGGCCTTGACAGTCAACACTAACATCTTAAACCTGACTCAGTACTCCACTGGTAACCAGTGTAGCTACCTAGCACAGCACAGATTGTGTATGTGCAGTCTGTGGCATTCCCACCAGGACTCATGCCACCACATTCTGGACCAGTTGGAGCCTCCGTGTCAGTCTCAAGGACAGGGCAGCATACAGCAAGTTACAGTAGTCCAGCCTGGAAGTGGCCATTGCATGGGCGCTGTGTCAGAGGGGTCTTCATATTTAAATTTCGGCTAACAATTGTAAGTAAAACTCTATAAAACATTGTATAGCCTAATGTTTTGACATATAGCCTCTGTTAACATTCTTGATATGTTTTCAATAGTGCAAAATATGGTCTTATATCCTGCTTTGAAAAATCCTTGAAAAATCTTTAGAACACGCTTTTTTCCTGCTTTGAAAAAAACCCTTACACCAGCTTCTGTGTCAGCAGGACTCAATTTTCCTTTAATTAGGATACACTAAAGAGGTGTGAAATGTTTTCCTCTCTAAGAAGATGCTTACTGTTTTGTTGAACTCTCTACACAGAAGGACTGAAGTTCCTATTATTGAATCCTTTAAAGGTTTTGAATGGTAGATAAGAAGAAACAAGTTTGTCATACAATTTTTCACATGTTATATGTCATTCACTGTTCATTTAAATATAAAAAGAATTGTTAATTAGTTAGGTTATCATGGTTGTTCTTTTTTGATGTCTGTGTCTCTGTGATTCTCTCTCCCTGTTTGTTCTGGGTCAGTCTCAAGGGCAGGCCAGCGTAGAGCAAGTTACAGTAGTCCAGCCTGGTGATGACCATCACATGTATTACCGTGGCTAGGTTGGGGGGGGGCAACAGGAAAGGAGCTAGCAGCTAGGATGAGATTGTCAATCCCACATTAAGTCTAGTGGATATGAATCAGACTAAATAATGTAATGCAGCATCCTTGTGGACTAGTTGAAGAGCCTCCCCCCCGGGGGGGGGGGGGGGAGTCTAGAAATGGTTTTTTGCCCTGCATCTACTGTAGCCTCTCATTCTATACAAGCTATATCAAGTGCCTGTAGAAATGACTGTCAGGGGCATATGGGATTGATTGAATCGACAGCACTGCAACATATGGACACTTTTTAAATTCATTCTGTAGATTCTTTGCATACATGACTCATATTGCTGTGCCTTTTGCTAAATTTTACAGCTGAGCAATAGATGTTCCTTTGTGAGAATGTTTTCTGATGCAACAGAGATGTTTTCCTCTGCTTCTGTGCTGTAATCTGAGTATTGCCATGTTGGCTACCATGTAAGTAGGTAAATTGCATGTGTTGGACCCCACTCTGTCTGAAGTCAGTGATACTTAATTCTACATCCTTTGCTTACAACTGTTAGCTGCATGGTTAAGGGATGGATATTTTCTTTCTACAGTTTATACTAAACAGTTTAGGTGTTTTATATATATATATCCTATGATATTTGACAGTTGAAATTAAGTGTACATTTCACATCATGATAATGAGTGGAAGCAATGAAAACGAGGTAGTTTTAGGAACACGCTTTCTTACCACCCAGGAAGGAATCAGACCACCATATTATTAATATGATGACAGCAATTATCGCATGATAGCTCAGCTATTTGATGCTTTTATCACATCACAGCCCACCACTAGATAGTTTTTATTTTTCATTTCCCAGTAGGCATCACTGGGAAGAATGCTAATGCATGATGAAATTATCACTACATCAATGAGTTTTTAACAGGTCATCTGGATCCCTCTCCTGACAACCATGTATTTGTATCTCTAAAAGGCACACAACTGCATTTATAAACCCTGGAATCAAAGCATATAAACTGCAATGACTTTCATACTTCCTATGTTCAATGAATAGCAGGATGGGCATGTACAGTTAAAAATCAAGGAAGCTGGTATTCCATCAGTCTAACAAGGATGTATGCTTAGATTTTAAATATAAAGATCTATGCCAAAATGGATACAGCTGCAGAACATGATAAAGCTATTATATCACACATTTATAGTGATGGATGGCACTCCCAAACTGCTCAAAAATTGACAAGTCAACCTGGAGCGAAAAAATATTCCAGAGTACAAGAAAAACACCAAAATAGCCTTCGACCTCCATGCTTGTGAAAATATTGCTGTTTAAAAGGTGTGGGAAGGTAGAGATTGGCAGAGGGAAGGGAGAGGAAACCAAACAATTGGGTGGGTTGGGGAGGGGAGAGTCAACAAGCCATTTTGTTATGTAGGGTGGGGTGTGGAAAACCAGGCAACTGAATGAGTTGGGGAGGAGGAAGACAGTGTCCAGTCAGGCAGGTTGGGGACGCCTAAATAAATGGAACAATCAAGGTGGTAAATGTCTACTTCTGCGACCTAAAGAAGAGTAACCATCATCTTCTTGCAGAGTAAGTCAAAAACAGAAAGGCATTATGGGACCTGGAACAATTACACAACTCAGGAAGATGCCTTTGCAAGAGAATTATAAGCCTCACCCACTCTGATCATCTTACAACATTTCTTGAAAATTAACCTGAAAAGGGTTTGGAGTATTCTGAGGCCAATATCCTCACATCAAAGGCCGTGATAGCATACTTGGCAGTCTTCAAGGGATAAACTATGCCAGTCTTACAAGCAGGTAAACAGCAAACCCTTAAGTACTATCCAGTTTTTTGACTTCAAATGCATTATTTTATGTATATTCTTTTAAAATTATTTCCATATGCTTGTTGGGTGTGGTAGAGAGCACTGGGCTAGGGTTGGGGATGCCCAGGTTCAATTTCCCACTCTACCATGAAGTTCACTGGCAGTGCAATCTCCTATGCAGAGTTTGAAGTCATGGGATTACAGTGTGGGAGACCTTTTGGGCTAGTCACTTTCTCAACAGGGTTCTCATGAGGATTAAATGGAGGAGTGAAAGATCATCCCAACTTCTTGGAAGAAGGGTAGACTAAAAATGTGAAAGAACCAGTGTATTTCAGGGGTTGTGAACAGGTATGACTCCAAATCTCTCCACAGCTTTGGTGGCCTTGGACAACCTGCTACTGTCTTAGTCTTGGCCATCCATTAGTGACACTGACTGGCGTTTCAGACCATATTTAAGGATTATTTGGTGTCAGAGAGCGAGAGACTGGCACAAAAATATTTTTTATGCAAGCAGCTTATTCAGTTGAAATGCTGGAGCTGGAAACACACACACAACAACCACAATCCTTTCCTCTAAAATGAGGAACCATGGTCTCCTGTGAGTCTGCAGCCCCAATGTTACACCACTCATGCAAGTAGATCATTCACACAAGCAGTTACTTGCATATCATTCCTACCTTCACCTCTAGTGAATTCCAGGACTTCACCTGTTACTATGGGATTCGCCACGTCCGATCGGCCCCGTTCCACCCAGCGACCAACGGCCAAGCCGAACGCATGGTTCGGATGACCAAGGAGGTGCTCCATCACCTGGACAGCAAGGACTGGGACTACAAGCTGGCCACATTCCTCTTTGGCCCGAGAACGATGCCCCACACCACGACAGGACACAGCCCAGCGGAACTCCTGTTAGGACGGCGCCTGACGACCCGGCTGGACCGCCTCCATCCTGATCGAGCACCGGAAGAGGAACCGGCCATGGAGTCACCCGAGGCGGCCAGAGGTTCTTTCCCCCGAGGACCCGGTCTATGCCTGGAACTATGCGCAAGGCCCACCATGGATTCCGGCCCGGGTGGTGAGAGTCCGGGGACCCAGGTCCTACGACGTCTCCAGCGAAGATGGCCAGATACTTCACTGCCACATCAATCAGCTGCGGCGACGGGTACTGCCACGCGACCCCGAGGACTGCGAGGACCCAGACACCCCAGAGACTCCCACTCTGCCTCAGCTACCGGACAACCTGGCCCAGCGAAGTGAGGTTTCCATTGAGGCCCCTGCCAACCGCACGACTAGGCCCCAAGAAACAGCGCTACCAATGCCCCAACTGCCAACACTGCCCATCTCGCAGCTGAGTGCTCCGGTGTCACCTTCCGCCCCGGTTCCCACACCTCGCCGCTCTACGAGAACCTGTAAAGCCCCTTCCTACTTGCAGGACTATGTGTGTGGGTGTCTTTTGGACCAAGGGGGGAGGGGTGTAATGTATCCATATCAGACCGCGTGCACAGCTATTTTGCCATGCAATCAGGCGAAGCGACCAAGCTTTGCTCTCAGAAACAATGGGACCAGCGGATCCTAGCCGGCACCTATTGGCAGGCTAGGCTCCTGGCCGAGAGTCTATGGAACTCTTGGCCACTGTAAATAGCCAATCACTTGTGTGTGGGTGTGTTTGGGAAGCGGGGTTTGTGCACATATAAACCAGCCTGCGAACTGGGTACTCTTGTCTTGTTCTGAGCTGAAATAAAGTATGAGAGCTGAAATCACTAGTAAGTCTCAGTACTTTTCAGACCTCTTGAGAGATGTATATGGGAAGTCCTTTGACAACATGTTATATAATTGCTAAATAGTATTATTCTATTAGAGACTAAATAAAATAGTTACAGATCCAAACACAACCCCCCCCCCACACACACACACACTGAGTACTTGAAAGGAACACTGGCAGACTCTGGGGCAGAAGTACAAGAGCTCTCTGGTGCATTCTATTTCCTGGCGCTTTCATTACCCTGCGACTGCAATTCACTTTCCCATCCTGACTGATAGCTTTCCTGTCATCCATCTTACCATGTTCCTGATACTTGACCTCACAGAATAATGTATCTCAGAGTGTCATCTTTTATTCTGTGTCTGAGGCTTAAATAACTAACTCCCAGCTGGAGTTCTATGAAGTACAACTGTTGCCGTAATTCTTTTTGAAAGCTTGCTGGCACTTTCTCTGAGTTGTGTAGGACACATTGACAAAGCCACAACTTGGCATATTTTGATGAGAAACCATTACCATTGTTCCTGGATTCACATGTGCCATTTTCTCAATGCCAAAGCAAAATGAAGAAGAAATTGTGAAGTGGCTTGTTGGGTTTTTGTCCCCTCCATGAAGCTTACCTCATTACAAAGTGATATTTAAAAACAAAAAACTATGAACCAAAACAGCAGTTGATGGACTGGGGTATCTTTTGTTGCTATGGCTATAGCTCCTGGGGAGGAATGGAAATCCAAAGGAAGTTAAGCACTTTAAAGCTCCATTAATTCCAATGAGAAAGGCAGATAACGTGCATTTAGCTTTTGCGTTGGAATCAATGGGACATAAAAGTGCCCAAGATTTCAAGAATATTGCAGATTGTCATTGTGTGCTAGTAATATTTAAAAGGAAAAGGAACCAAACCAGAACATTTACAACTGCTCTGGGAATCCAGTTTGTGTTCTGGAACATATCAACAGTTTGTGATCCCCCCACCATCACCATCTGATAGAATTTAAAGTAATATGGATCATAGTGGTATGTACCATGGAAAATTGTCCAAGGTAAGTAGCTCTAGCAAGTAGAGCGATGGGATACAGGCCATTAACTATATATTTTTTCATCCCTCTTTCCAAAAAGGTCAAGGCAGCATACATTGTTCTCCTTTCCTCCATTTTATCCTCACAATGACCCTATGAGGTAGGTTAAGAAGAGAGACAGAGGTCACCGATCCAAGGTCACCCAGCAACCTTTATGACTGAGCAGGAATTTAATGTTGAGTTCCTGGGGTCTAGTCCATCACCTTAACTAACATACCACACATTAGCACATCTCTAAGTACCATTTTGACTCACAGTGGACATGATCCACTATCCTATAAATGTGGAACGTAATGAATAGAATGTGCAAGTATATTCTTGCACAATCCTGAAGGGTTTTGTAGGTGAGGGTTCCGATGGATTGAATCCTGTTGTAGCCCATTTTATTGGCTTCTTTGCTCCCTCAAAGCGTATTCACTCTAGGCTTGCTTTTTTCAGTCTAGATACAAGTCCAGGACAACCTTAGAGACCAATGAGATACTTGACAAAGGGAGCTTTGACTCTCGAAAGCTCATATCCTGAACATCTTGTTGGTCTCTAAGGTGCTAGTGGACTCATATCCAGCTGTTCTACTGCAGCCCAACATGGCTCCCTTCTGGGATTTGTTTTTTAAGTCTGCTATCAGTAGCAGTCCCCAAATGATACCTAACCTGACAGATAGCATTTCCCTCTCCTCAGTTGCCTCCCTAGAGTTAAAGTGGCATGTGGAAACACCCCATCACTGACATTCTGGAAGGCTTATTCTGGAGTGATGACAGAGGGATCCTGACCAGTACGGCTCTCCAGATACAGTAACTGCTAAAGAGGGGGAATGAGAACTCTTTGAAATCATCTCCTTATTGAAGCTGAAGATCTCGTCAGCCTCCCATACCATAAAAAGTGAGTGACCACTTATTCACCACTTATTCACCACAATGAGCAAACAGAATTTCAGGAAATGCCCAACGGGAATCCCATACAATAAAATGACTTCAGCACTTAAGCAGCCACATGCTAGAAAAAGAATCAACCCCATGTGAGTCAGAGCTGGATATTTCTTGTCATGCCTTTGATCATGTGGTCCTGGAGAGTTTGAGAACGGGAGTGAGTGACCTTTAGAGGGGAATGTCTTAATTTTTTTTTGAAACCTTGCAGTTAACATATATCATTTCCCCCCCAGACAAGAAAAATCAACATGTTCAAAGTATAGAAAAACTCTTTATAATACTTTTAAGAGTGCTATGCAAATAAAGTGCAAATGAAAGTTCTTGCTATGGTAAATGAAAATAGTAGTCATATTGATTGCATATTAATCCTAATACCAGTCTGGGAACTGCTTAAGGTAGTGTTGTGTACTGAGCCTAATCTCGTCAGCCCCGGCTTGGGGACACAGAACAATGGACTGCTAGGATCCTGGGATGGAGCTATCTCCCAGGAGTGCCTCTATAAATAGCCTATTGTTGGGAGTGGGTGTGTGATGGGTGTGCCATTTTACGGGCTTATAAGCAGGGTCCCGGCCCCACTAGAGTTGTCCTTAGTTCCAAGCTGAAATCACAATAAAGCATGAGCTGATCACCAACATGTGTTGAACCCAGTATATTTCAGGTAGCCCCTAGGATGGAATACCTTCAAGATATTCTGGTATATTTGGGGTGACACCGGCACTATGTTGTGCCAGTGCCATTCTGGTGTACAACCAATGCTGCATTAGAAATAGGCAGTGCTGGGGGCATTCTGGAGACAGAGAAGGGATTAGCTGGCATCCAAAGCCGCTCCATCTTGTGGCCTGCTGTGGAATGTAATAATGTTATTCTAGTAAATATGAACACACCTCTGGTGAATGTAAGTGGAGTTGGGGGGGAGATGACCCTGCACATCTCAACATGCCCAACACAACCCACTTAGGATACTGTGCAGGGAAGGGTGGGTTGGAAATTGAACATATAAATACATAAATAAGTCTGCAACCAATCATGGTTCTCCATATACCATAGACTTCTACATAACCTACAGTCAGGACACCCATATTTTAGGCAGGGCACCACATGTTTCTGACTTCACATTGGGCATGCTTAAAGCACATAACTCATAACTAGGGAAGGGCACGGACCTTATAATGAACCCAAATTCGTCACGAAAAACACCTGTTTCATGGTTTGTGAACTGAGGTTCATGCGATCTTGCCTGCAACGAACCTCCCATGACCCTCCATGTGTTTTTTGGAGGTTCATGCTGCTCAGAGGCATGGAGGTCGAGAATCCTAGGGTCCAAAGTACAAGGGGGGGACCACCTAGCACATGAGGGGGTGGCAAGTTGGAAAACCAAGATGAGGAACAGGCACAGCAAGGCCAACTGATGATGCCAAGCCAGGGGGGTGGGTGCTCAGAGGCATGGAAGTCGAGGATCCCAGGGTCTGAAGTGCAAAATGGGGTCTTCTAGACAGGAGGATGGAATTTGGAAAACCAAGATGAGGGGCAGATGCAGCATGAACGACTGACCATATTAAGCCTGACACGTGGGTGCCAGGAGGCATGGAAGTTGAGGATGGTAGGTTCCAAAGTGTGAAAGGGGGAACCCCTAGTGCTGGAGGGGGGTAGAAGCTTGGGAAACCAAGGTGAGGAACTGGTAGAGCAAGGCCCGCTGATGATGCTAAGCCAGTGGGGGGGCACTCAGAGGTGCAGAAGTCAAGGATCATAGGGTCCAAAGTGCACAAGAGGGTGGAAAGTTGGAAATGCAAGATGAGGGACAGGCAGAGCAAGGCCAGCCGAAGATGCCAAGCCGGAGGGGGTGTGTGCTCAGAGGTGTGGAAGTTGAGGATCCTAGGGTCCAAAGTGCAAAAGGAGGGAAGAAATTGTGAGCTCAAGTGCCTTGATCAGAGGGGAAATGGTGGGGAAAGGGCCAGAGGGCTGCTGGGCAACTGTTTGTGGGGAGAGATCTCCACTTCAACTTTGAACAAAGGGAGGGAGACCGGCTGCAGCCAGAGGTTAGGTGGGTAGAGCCAGTGCACAGGCAGGTAAGTTTGTTTTGCTTTGGTGCAGGCAGGAGAATAAGCTGGAGATTCACTGTGAGTGTGGCATCTCTCGCCCACAAGTGGGCCATTCTACCACATCACAATCCTCTTGAAATGAACCAGTTCAGTTAACATGAGGTTCATGGTTCATGTGGCCCCACGAACTGAAACAAACCTCCATTTTTCCAGTTCATGCCCATCCCTACTCAGAACTATGGTTCTTGAGAAAAAGCGCTTTGCACAAGCAGACAAGAAAGAGAACAAATATTATATCAAAATATTGCTAAAACCTGTTCTGCTCCAAACCTTTTCAGGTACTCAACCTCATGACACAAACAGTGACTGGGAGCCTCCATTCCTGCAACGGCAGATGTAAGGACAATGCACCCAACAAAGGTAAGCAAAGAAGGGGGGGCCTGTTGTTAATAATGTTCGCTCTTGCCCTGCAACAGGTACCTCCCATATACTGACTCAACAATTCTCCTCTCTCAACTGTTGGAAGCACTCGCTATAACACAGGAGGCACAGGGCTAAGTCTGCACTGTATGGAAAAGGACACCCACAGGCAATGTTCCCTCTAAGCCGTGGAGTCTTGTGAGCAAAAAGTCTACTTGGTGAGCCACCAGCATTAAAGTTGTGAGCGAGCGATTTGGCTACTGCATGAATTCATTTACTCCGGAGCCGTCCTCCCTGAGCTAAGACAAAAATGTGTGAGCCGGAGGCTAAAATACTGTGAGCTAGCTCACACTAACTCAGCTTAGAGGGAACACTGGCCACAGGAATACTCCAGCATCACGTTGTACAATGTTGCCACAATGCCATACTGGCAAAACCCCACTAGTAAGTTGGAGAGAAGAGGAAGCACAACCGGATTCCTGGATAGCAGCCAGTCCAACCACTGTTACTTCTGGCTGAATTCTCATTCCTAATTTGATTTCCCCCCCCTGACATTTCCCATTGTGGGATCTTGAATTTAGTTGAAAAGCAAGGTGTCAGAGTATCAGTATGAAAATTTAATACGTGAAGTTAAAATTCAGCCATAAGTCATTCTCAAAGTCAAATTCAAAAAGTGTAATTTGAAAACACAAGATCTGAACTGTTGCCAGATCTGAAAATTTTGGTTCTGTACTATATGTTCTCCAAAAAAGGAGAATGGCATTCACATGTTAGAATACAGATCTTAAAATAACATTGAAACTTACACCTTCCCTATATATTTCCTTTCAGCAAACAAAATCTATTTTAACTCTTCATTAATTTTTTTTGGTGTGATATAGCTCCTACTCTTTCTCTCATGAGTGCCAAAGGAAGCTCTCAAAGGAAACACATGATAAAAAATATGTTTGAAAGAGCCTATAATATCCAGTAAGAGAAACAGCAATACATATAATCAAATACAACCATTTTATGATAGAGAACATACTTGACAGGCATCCAAACTCAGTCAATTTACAAAGGTAGCTTTTGTTCTCTAATCCTTTCAAGTAGCTTTTTATTGCACATGTCAAGCTGAAAACACCCCCCATGCCACATTTTTAAAAAGTGGTTTCAAAAATAATCCCAGTACACACTTTGGTTCATTCAATAATTCACATCCTCAGTTTCAAGCATTATTGGAATGCCATACAGAAGAGCAGCTGGGATGTGTGGAGCCACGAAGAAGGAGGAGGAGGAGGAGGAGGAGATTGGATTTATACCCCGCCCTTCACTCAGAGTCTCAGAACGGCTTACAAACTCCTTTCCTTTCACCTCCCCACAACACACACCCTGTGAGGTAGGTGGGACTGAGAGAGATCTTTCAAGAACTGCCATTTCAAGGACAGCTCTTGTCAGAACTATGGCTTGCCCAAGATCATCCAGCAGCTGCAAGTGGAGGAGTGGGGAATCAAACCCGGTTCTCCCAGATTAGAGTCCGTGCTCCTAACCACGACACCAAACTGGCTGAGACCAGAGACACAACACCCTTGCTCTGTGAAATTACCATACATAGAGATCTTGTTATTATCCCACTCAACCTCAAAGGACTTGGGAATATGAATGTGGCTCTATGAGGGATATCAGGCTGACAGTGGCTGATCCAAGGTCTCTCAGTACATGTGGATCTGAATCTGCATCTCCCCAGTCTAAGCTCAATACTCCATCCACTAGACTAGTATCACCCCTGGAGAAGACCAAAAATCAATTAATATTGCATTGGACAATATTGGACTGTGGCATAGATTCAACCATCCCAGAATCCAAATCGCTCCTGCCTGCACCACCAACACAGCCGCTGGTTCACCTCCATTGTCATGTCCTCCTGTCATATTCTCCTTCCTATGACAGGAAGGATCAAAGAGAGCACCACCTGTGCCCTCATTCCCTTCAGCTTCCTCCTGAGAGCTCCATAGTCAGCCTTAATGCTTTTGATGCTTTTCACAGCCATGGCGTTGGTTTCAGCATGGACCATCAGGAATAGGTAATGCGTAGATTTTATGAGTTTAGGGATCCTGTCTGTAATATCTTTAATTTTCGCCCCTGGCAAGCAATGCACCTCTCATGGACATGATGTTCCATGCCCCTTAGCAGGGAGTCACCTATGACCAACATCTTCCTTTTCTTTCCAGTGCCATTTCTTCACATCTCCCTGTCCTGCTCCCTCTGTCTTCCTTGTGCTTGTGATACTTCAGCTGGCAGTGTTTCCATCTCTGCCTGGAATCGATTCCTTAGTTCTAATGGCACTAAGTGCCATCTCACTCAATGCCTTTGGGGTTGTGCTGTAGTGCTCTGAGGAGTCTCATTAGGACAGTCAACCACACTGCTGTCATTTTGATTGGTCTCTTCTTCCCTATGCAGGACATCAAGGCTTCTGTTAATGAATTCCTCCCCTTCCTTGATTTTGAATTGACCCCTTTCCTCAGTAGAGCTGTGCTTGTGGAAGAAGAAAGACGTGCAATCTCTTATGAGAGCCAGTTTGGTGTAGTGGTTAAGTCCGCGGACTCTAATCTGGGAGAGCCGGGTTTGATTCCCCACTCCTCCACTTGCATCTGGCTGGATGACCTTGGGCAAGCCGTAGTTCTGATAAGAGTTGTTCTTGAAAAAGAGCAGTTTCTGTCAGAGCTCTCTCAGCCCCACCTATCTCACAGGGTGTCTGTTGTGGGCAGGGGAAGGGAAAGGAGTTTGTAAGCCACTCTGAGACATCTTTGGGTAGTGAAGGGCAAGGTATAAATCCAATCTCTTCTTCTTCTTATGTGAGATGACAAAACAATGAAATGGCATGAAAAGAAACAAGGGTCCTTGCTTCCTATTGGGTACAGTGCATACTATTTTGCTAATACTGAGATTCTTACTCCAGAAGATAAATATTGAAATGGTTCAATAAATTGCAGTGATTCTTTTCAAAGCCAAACAAATAGCAGTTGTATTATTTGCACAAAATGGGGTCTCCTAGTTGACCTCTCCCTTCCTTTCCAGTTTTTTCTTTCTAGACACATTTTAGGGTCAACTGCAGAGATTTATAAATTGTACCAGAACTGTAGTCCAAAGGCACAGGCCTGAGACCTCATAATATCATCATTAAATGATTTGCGAGATTTCTGATTTCCACCAGACAACAGCTCCACTCAGTGTCCTCGGAAAACTCTGCTTTTGGTGCCCTGACTTGGATAGCTCAGGCTAGCCTGATCCCGTCTGATCTCGGAAGCTAAGTAGGCTCGGCCTTGGCTAGTATTTGGAAGGGCGACCTCCAAGGAATACCAGTGTCATGACGCAGAGGCAGGCAATGGCAAACCACCTCTGAAATGTCTCTTGCCTTAAAAATAAGTCTACTAAATCTGGAAAACACTGTAATGAAAGAATACACACATAATTCTATTTGAAATTACAAAAAAAATCTTAACTATTCTTTAAAGTGATGTAAGCTGCTTTGGTCTCCACTGAGGAGAAAGACTGTACTTTTCCTCCTGGGGAACCATTGCTGCCAATCTCCAGGTGAGATCATAGCAACAGATGTCCCAGTTAAAGCTCCATTTCGATCCTTCATCAGGCCATAATCATATGGTAAAGCCAGGAAAAAGAGTTGAGGGGACTAGTGCAGGACATGCACAGGCACTTCTCCTCTGTTCCCAGCTGTACTCCACCACTCAGGCATTATAACAAGCTGAAGAGCTCTGCTATTTCCCTTGACACTAAAGTCTATTCAGTGTTTCAACCGGCTCCACAAAGCCAAAAGTTTTGTGTGTATTCCTTCATTACAGTGTTTTTCAGATTTAGTCTACTACACACACTGTGTGGCCATTTTTTGTTATACAACCTTAAAAATAAGCCTAGCTCGGTACCTAGTGGTGCAAAACACTAAAGAGCTAGAACTTCTGGCTGCCAGACAATCTTAGGATCTCCTGGCTATTCTGCACACAATGCCATAAGATAATTATCAATTCTACTTTTGGAAGCACCAGCTCTAACTGAGTACCTATGAAAAGAATGCCTGGCAGGTAAGCACATACCAAGTTTGTACAAACAAAAACACAGGGTTTGGCAGGGGAAACAATGGATACCAATGGAACATGATGTCTTTCAAGAAAACTAAAATGATGACACCTCAGAAGGCAAGTGAATTCTGGACTGCTTATGTGAAGATTGAACTATGCTCAAGTAGTATGCTTATAATGGTAAAATAATCAGTAACCAAGTGGCATGTACCAATCATTCATGCTACTACTTTAAGTCATATGGACAATGTGTCTCTTGACACAAAATGTGCCTAGCTCTTCACTATCTTCCCAAACTTTCCCACTGTTTCAAGGAGAGAGCACTGGAGAAACCAATGGCTCAGACAACAATGTACTAATTAGCTATGCTTAAAAAGTTAGGCCCCAACTACCATGTATCTATTTGGTAACGGAACAAGGGGCAGGAGACACCAGGGTGGATTGGTCATGTGCCTCCACAGTTCCTTAAGCACT
Source organism: Gekko japonicus (assembly GCF_001447785.1). NCBI lineage: Eukaryota > Metazoa > Chordata > Lepidosauria > Squamata > Gekkonidae > Gekko > Gekko japonicus. The sequence continues at coordinate 465,945 of NW_015170305.1, read as the reverse complement.
TCCAGTTAAGCCTTGCTAAGGTTGCTTTTCAGTACTGTGTTTCTTTTTACCTTTTGCCCTGAGCTTGTGATATTTCTTGTGTGTGTGTTTGTTTGTTTGTTCGATTTATACCCTGTTCTCCCACCAAGGCAGGCTCAGGGCAGCTTACATTAAATTCCATAAAAATACAATTAAAACAAGTAATAAAACAACATAAGTCCTTCATTTAAAATGATCCTAAAGTGCTGGAACATTATCTAATAAAGTACAAGAACAGGATTTCAAGTTAGTAGTACTACTTAAGGTGACAATACAATCATGATGGTATTCTCATCAGCCTAGTTTGTTCCACTTATTTACAGGCTGTGGTGGTAAAGCCAGGACACAGGGGCACTCCTCAGATGTTTAATGCAGCTCCTTAATCAAAAGCCTGGTGGAAGAGCTCTGTCTTGCAGGCCCTGCGGAACTGTAAAAGGTCCCACAGGGCCCTGATCTCTTCCAGGAGCTCATTCTACCAGGATGGAGCCACCACTGAGAAGGCCCTGGCCCTGGTTATAGCCAGCCTGGTGTCCTTGGGGCCCAGGTGAGCCAATTGATTTTGGGACCTTGAGCGTAGTGCTCTCTGGGGAATATGTGGTGAAAGGCGGTCCCTTAGGTATGCCAGACCCTGATCATAGAGGGCTTTAAAGGTAAGAAGCAGCACCTTGAAGCCAATCCAGTATGCTATCAGCAGCCAGTGCAGTGCTTTCAGCACAGGCTGGATGTGTTCCTGCATAGAGAGACCCATCAACAGCCTGGCTGCAGCATTTTACACTAGCTGCAACTGCTGGATTTGGGACAAGGGCAGCCCCATGAAGAGAGCATTACAGTAGTCTAATCTCGAGGTGACCATCCTATGGATCACTGTTGCCAAGTCATTGCATTCGAGGAAGGGAACCAGCTGCTTGATCAGCCAAGGATGATAAATGGCTGACTTGGCAGTGGCTGCTACCTGAGCCTCCATTGTTAAGGAGGCATCCAAGAGCACTACCAAACTCCTATCCTCCGGCGCTGGTACCAGCTGTGCCCCATCAAAGATCGGGAGTGGGATCCCTACCCTCAGACCACCCTGGCTCAGGCACAGGACCTCCATCTTCTTCAGTCTGTTTTTTTCTCCCCTTCTCCAGGCATTACAAACCAAGTCCACTCACTTGTTCTGTTGAACATCAACCTTTTGCCTAATTAACTCTAAACTCTGTTGTGCCCAAAAACCATTTATGGGTGGTGGCATACCATGATGAAGCTGTGAGAACATTTTATAGGTCATTTATGAAAGTCTATAAGGAACCAGAGATTTAATTGACTACATCTGCTGGATTATGGAGAAAGCAAAGGAGTACCAGAAAAACATCTAATTCTGCTTCATTGACTATGCTAAAGCCTTTGATTGTGTGGATCACAACAAACTATGGCAGGTCCTTAAAGAGATGGGAGTACCAGACCACCTCATAAGTCTCCTGAGAAACCTGTATAAGGGTCAAGAAGCAACAGTTAGAACCGAATATGAAACAGCTGATTGGTTTAGCATAGGAAAAGGAGTACGACAAGGATGTATATTGTCACCAGTGCTCCCTCTAAAATGAGTTAGCGTGAGCTAGCTCACATCTTTTTTAGCCTCTGGCTCACATATTTTTGTCTTAGCTCAGGAAGGATGGCTCCAGAGCAAACTAATTTATGCAGCAGCCAAATCACTCGCTCACAACTTTAATGCCAGTAGCTCACAAACTCCACAGTTTGGGATCATTGAGTCACCCTGCTTATTTAATTTATATACAGAGTACATCATGCAAAATGCCGGCCTGGATGAATCACAAGCCAGAATTAAGATTGCCGGAAAAAACATCAACAACCTCAAATATGCAGATGATACCACTCTAATGACAGAAAGTGAAGAGGACATGAAGAGCCTCTTGTTAAGGGTGAAAGAAGAGAGTGCAAAAGTTGGCTTGACACTCAACACCAAAAAAAACTAAGATCATGGCATCCAGCCCCATCCCTCCTTGGCAAATAGAAGGGGAAGTCATGGAAGCAGTGACAGACTTCACGTTCCTGGGATCCAAGATCACTGCAGACAGGGACTGCATCCATGAAATTAAAAGACACCTGCTCCTTGGGAGGAAAGCAATGGCAAACCTAGACAGCATAATAAAAAGTAGAGACATCACCCTGCCAACAAAAGTCCGTATGGTCAAAGCAATGGTATTCCCAGTAGTCATGTATGGTCATGAGAGTTGGACCATAAGGAAGGCCGAGCGCCGAAGAATAGATGCTTTCGAATTATGGTGCTGGAGAAGACTCTTGAGAGTCCCTTGGACTGCAAGGAGAACAGATCAGTCAATCCTAAAAGAAATCAACTTTGACTGTTCCCTGGAAGGCCAGATACTGAAGCTGAAGCTCAAATACTTTGGCCACCAAATGAGAAGGGAGCACTCACTGGAGAAGACCCTGATGCTGGGAAAGATTGACGGTAAAACAAGAAGGGTATGGCAAAGGATGAGAGTGTTAGACAGTGTTATCAATGCAATGAACATGAAATTGAGCAAGCTCTGGAGAATGGTGGATGACAGGAGGACCTGGTGTGATGTGGTCCATGGGGTCGCAAATAGTCGAACTCGACTGTGCGACTGACAACAACAACAATGAGGTGGTAATGAAGACTGCTAAGAAGAATTTCTCTGTGACCTCCATTGTGTTTGCAAGCTCTTGTCTGGCCCAGTTATTTAGAACAATTTAATCTTTAACTACTTTGCCACAAGGCAAGCAAAATTATAAGGAATTGGCTGTGAGGCATTTGCAAGCTATTTTGCAGACAAAGTCTCTGTGCTCCACCAGGACCTCCCAACCATAGTTGACACAGTTAAGGGAGCTGGAAGCCCCTTGTTTGTCTTCAGGTCCAGTTTTGGACCCCTTGACACATGTCTGTCTTTGATGGTTATGGCTTGCAGAGACAGTGTTTGGGTCCCCCTGGGAAATATTATCAAACTATCCCTGTCTTCTGGGACCTTCCTAGGGGGCTTGAAAGAGGCAGTGGTGTGTCCACTCCTGAAGAAGCCATCATTGGACCCTACAGTCCTTGCCAACGATAGTCCAGTCTCAAATCTTTCGTTTCTGGGTAAGATAGTGGAGAGAGTGGTGGCTGAGCAGCTCCAGGTCTTCTTGGATGATGACTCCATCCTGGATCCATTCCAGTCCAGCTTTTGCCCTGGCCATGGGATGGAGACCATGCTGGTCACCCTCATGGATAACCTCCAGAGACACTTGGACCAAGGCGGGTTGGCGCTGCTGTTGCTCTTAGATCTGACAGCAGCATTCAACATGGTCGACTATGACCTGTTGACCCTTTGCCTCACCAATGTAAGGATCCGAGGGACTGCTTTACAGTGGCTTTTCTCCTTTCTCCATGGTCAGTGACAGAGGGTGGCACTAGAGGAGAGGATGTCCCTGCAATACCTGCTTGAATGTGGAGTGCCACAGGAGGCGATCCTCTCTCCGATGTTGTTTAACCTCTCTATGCCCCCCTTCACCCAGTTGATCTGGGGGTACACTGATGACACCCAGCTTCATCTGTTGATTGATGAATGGATGGACGCCACCCCAGATATTCTGGACAGGGCATTAGGGGCTGGGGATGGATGGCTACAGCAGAGCTGGCTGAAATTAAATCCAATGAAGACATAGGTACTGTAACTGAGCCATGGGGGTGTGGGATCGGGAATCTGGCTCCAAGTGCTTGGTGGGGTGCCATTAGCACCAGCACCGAGGGGTGAGAAGTCTTGGGGTGATTCTGGATTCCTCACTTTCTGTGGAAGCCCAGGTTACCGCAGTTGCCAGATCATCCTTTTACCATCTCCACCTCTCTCACCTCTCAGGACTTAGTTATAGTGATCCATGCAATGGTCACTTCCAGGCTGGATTACTGTAACTCACTCTATGTGGGGCTACCCTTGAACCTGATCCAGAAAGTGCAGCTAGTGCAGAATGCGGTAGCACGCCTGCTGATGCGGGTGCGCATCCAGCCAGTGCTGCGCCAACTGCACTGGCTGACAATTGAATACCAAATCCAATTCAAGGTTATGGTACTGACCTTTAAAGCCCTACACAGCCTGGGACCAACATAACTGCAGGACCGCCTCTCCCCATATGTGCCCTGGAGAGCCTTGCACTCTATAGATCAACACTTCCTGGTAATCCCTGGCCCAAGAGATGTCTGCTTAGCCTCAACTAAGGCCAGAGCTTCGTTAAGCAATCTCAGCCTCCCATGCCTTTGGCAGCTTAGCCTCAACCAAGGCCAGAGCTTCATTAAGTCATCTGAGCCTCCCATGCCTTTGGCACCTGCCCAGTGCCTCCTAGACACTGTTTATCATCTTAGGTACCTCCCACCATCTGATCAAAAACTGTTATAAATCAGGCTATTTACCTGTTAAAATGTCACAGGAGACGCTGGATTATTTGTGTTTAGTGCCACCTTGTTTTAATTGCTTAATAATTTAGCTGTTTTTATAGCTTGGTTTTTATTGTTTTAATTATGTTGTGAGCCGCCCTGAGCCCATTTGTAGGGTAGGGTGGGATACAAGTCAAATAAATAAATACAATCTAAAGTGAGAGATATTACTATTATTTCTTAAAACCTTTTCACTTTTGGTATACTTTGTTTAAACTGGTATGTGCTGGTTATGAACGGTAATAAAAATTGATTGAAGTGAGAGAGAAGTCTGTTGCAATGTGTCATGGTGCCAGACAATCTTAGCATTTCTTGGCTATTCTACACACAATGTCATACGATAATTATTAATTATTATGGTAATATATATTTTAAAAATTCTTGTAAAATATGTGATTTGTATCCTTTTCAATTAAAAGAAAAAGTATCCCTTCTGATTAATGGCATGCCAACTGAACGCAAATTGAGTTATGAACAAATCAAATGGCTACAGGCTGAATGACAACATGGTGCAAGTGACATTACACTTGATCATTTACACCAAATCCAGATGACAACAAAAGCTTTGTGGGGGTTCAGCTTTTGCAGAAGTGGCCAGCTAGTGGCCTGAGGGCCTCATCTGGCTGTTGACTTGATATTTCTTTAGCTTGATGGATACGATCCGTTATGGCACCAGGTTGTAAGTTTCCATCCATTTTGCAACAAGACAAAGGGACCAAAGCACTGTTGTCCAGGCCTACATCTGACTTTATTGCTCTTGCCGAATTGAACTTCCCCTTTCAAGTGTGCATCCCGCACATCAAAACTATATTGATGCAATATAGCAGGTGACAAAACATGCTGAAAACAAAGCAAAATAAATTTGACATTCTCCCAGCATTAAGGGACAGAGTGAAACATGTTGGCACATATATACTAAAAGTATTTTGCATGTCTGGTTAAAAAAGAAAATAGATTTGGGATCTGATTGTCAATGAAAAGGGCAATTTTTGAAAGAGCACCAATAGCATCCTATTCTCTAGTGACTTTATTATGTGAAGCACATCCTTTAAAACATGTTCTTACCCACCATGTGTCTGCTAGTACCCCTGATTGTGACAATAACTGTTCCACTGATACTGCTCTAATTAGGACTAAACTTTACCCACTGCGATTACCTGTCTCTCTGGTGAGACAGACGAGGAAAAACATGCTTAAATTACTGTTATCTCATCCTGCCCCCATCTGGTTGTCTCAGTTACCATTATGTCATTGTTGGAATGATTTCTGAGCTCACAAATAACACGGTGTCTCTGTGCAACCAATACTTAATCTGTATGAAAGAGAAATGCTGGGGGTTCAGCCCATCTAGGAGTCACACATAGTGCTCTGGAAACACAGTCCACTGTTCCCAAATGCACAGAGGCTGTGAGAGATAAAAACACACAGGACTTGATGTAAGAATTAGGGATGTAATATGTGTAAAGTATTTTGAACAGTGATTCAGTGCTATATGACTAGCTACTATTATTACTGCTAGCAAAATGCCCATTGTTATGACAGTTGGCTTGAATGGGGAGATTGGACATGTATTGCTAAAGGATTAGAGACAGATGTGCATTTTTATGCAGCATCCTGCTCAGTGTTGGCTGGGTTGCCCATTGCCAGACAAAGAAGAAGATGAAGACAACGAAGAAGACGAAGAGGAGGAGGAGGAGATTGGATTTATACCCCACCCTTCACTCAGAGTCTCAGAGCAGCTTACAAACTCCTTTTCTTTCCCCTCCCCACAAAAGACACCCTGTGAGGTATGTGGGGCTGAGAGAGCTCTGACAGAAACTGCTCTTTTCAAGAACACCTCTGACAGAACTATAGCTTGCCCAAGGGCGTCTAGCAGCTGTGAGTGGAGGAGTGGGGAATCAAACCCAGTTCTCCCAGATTAGAGTCTGCGCACTTAATCACTACACCAAACTGGCTCTCAGGTCTTGTTTGAAATGTAATTATCCTCATATGCAGTATTTTTCCTTTGTGGTAATTGGCAACAATAGGAAAAAAATAAAGGGATGCACTTCTAGGGTAGATGCTAACTTTTTCCTGACCTTAGTGACCTCAACCACTGAGAATTAAGCTTGTATTTTTCTGTATATTCCCATCCTTTCATGTTCAATAGCCAAATCCTAGATTACATTTCTTGAGACTCTTCAGGTAGAGATCAGGTAGAATGAGCACACACACTGTGGGAAGTGGGATTACAGTGTACATCCCAACCCTACAACCTACATGTGTCTAAAACATACTATAGAGTATGACAGTGTCATAGATGCAACGAACATGAAGTTGAGCAAACTTCAGAGGACGGCGGAAGACTGGAAGGCTTGGCGTGATCTGGTCCATGGGGTTGCAAAGAGTCGGACTCGACTGTGCGACTGAACAACAACAACAACATAGAGTATACATATGTAGGGCTCACAGGAACCCACAAAAAGCAGGGTTCTCCATTGCATGGAAAGAGTAATACACCAATTTCCCACAAGCGCTGCTCCACGCTCGCTCTTCCCCTTTGCCCCGATGGTACGTGTCAATTTCACAGAAGCTGCTGCGCAGCCGCATTTTGCCCCACAGCTTCGCGTGATTTTCCCTGCATCTACTCAGTCCTGTTTTTTTAGGATTGAGTAGACGCGGGGGAAATCACGTGAAGCTGTGGGGCAAAATGCAGCCGCGCAGCAGCTTGTGTGAAATTGACACGTACCATCGGGGTAAAAGGGAAGAGCGATCGTGGAGTAGCGCTTGTGGGAAATCAGTCATATACTTGTATACATATTTTCAGAGCTATTGTAGTGGTTCAAATGTCAGACTGGGACCTAGACCCCAACTGTGTCATGATGGTCACTGGGTGATCTTGGGTCAGTCACCTTCTTCCAGCCAAACTTTATCTCAATTCCCTGTTGTGTGGAAAAGAGGAAACCTAGAACATGACCCTGAGCTCCTTGGAGGAAGGGTGAGGGAAAAAATGTAATAAACATATAAATACATACGTTCTGATGAATGTACAACTTTGGAGCAAAGCAGGTTTGAGAAAGAATGGAGAAAAGTTAGGGGAAACCCAGGAGATACATGAATGTGCCACAATGCTGTGGGGAAGCAGTGAAAAAAACTAGCATTGAACTTGGGGCAACGAACCCATATGCAAGCACACCAAGTCTCAATTCAAAAATGCCAGTTTTTCTTTTTGACATTTAACAAAGTGCCATTAAGTTGGACTAGTGGCAGATGTGGGGTAGGGAGACACATAGGGCCCTGTACATATTCCCAAGTCCTACAAACCTCATACTCAAAGTCTCTCTTTTTTTCTGAAATTGAACTCATTTGCAAATCGATGTGCCAGAAACTTTATACCTCCAGGACAAAAGTCATAGGATTCTTCAGTCAGCTGACATTCTCCAGTTAGAGGACTTTTGTTTGTTTGCTTGTTATGATTTGATGTTTGATCCATGTTTGTTTATTTTTCAATTTGCCACTAAGTGTTCTATTAGACTCATGCTCTTTTCAAAAGGTGCAAGGGCATTTTTTGGCAAGCACACTAAACATGTGTGGAAATATAATATTAAATCTCCCCCGCATATTAGATGTTTAAACACTGAATAAAATTTCTTCAGTATTTCCTGCCATCTATCATTTCTGCAACAGCAACATGCATTATAGATCTATCTTTGTATTTTCATACATTTAAGGCATTGCTATTTCTCCTAGAAGTGCACCCATCTGTTTCAAATTCAGAATGAGACATGACCTTGAAAGGTTACCTAAGCTTGCAGGGCCCTTACAGTGCAATCCTATGCAAAGTTACTCCAGTCCAAATCCACTGGAATTGTAAGCCTTACTATATTAACTCACCATAGAATGGCACTATTAATATGTTAGGCTGGAAGAATTCTCTTTCCTAAAGAAGCTACTATCTTGGGTGTAAAGGAAAATGAAGTCTGGTTAAACTTGACATGAAATGGGCTAAAATTGCCCATGAAAATGGCTACATGGCCAATTTCATTTTCAAACTCCCTTCTGTTTCTGATATTTCAAGGATTAATTTGCTGTGGTTTTTGCAGGTATTTCTCTACCTACCCCTTCTGTTGCATTATTGCTTTCCTTATACAACTGTCCCAGCACTACAGAGAAGCCCTATTCATAGGTCTTCAAAAGTGCATAAAATGAATGCTCTGCACACATTTTCCCCACTCACCCCTTCCTCAAGGTCACAGTGTACCCACAAACTCAACATGACTGGGGCCTGCTGAGTAAAGCAGGTGCCAGAGTTTGCCCGCCCCACCACTTCCTTGGGATGAACCACAAGGGTGGGGGAGCCAATTATGGCTTAGTGCAGGAATCCCGGCCAATGGGGGACTGGCTTGCTGGCCAGGTTGGGCAGCAGCTGCCTCCCTCCACAGTCCAGTTCCATGTGAGCTCCCCACCCTCCCTGCCTCTTTGGAGACCCTGTGGGATTAGCTGGTCACGGACTTCGAGACCGGCAGGAATTTTTTGGACCTCACTCACATTGGCTGAGAGGGGGACCTTTTTTGCCTGCTCTGCATGGCCCAAAGGGGTGAGGTAATGGGCCTGGTAAAGCTGGTTAGGCTCTAACTGGGAAGGCAGGAAAAGCACGGGTTGATGGGGTTTAGGGTTGGTAAGCACCCCAAGATACCAGTGATGGGGGGGGGGCCCAAAGGGGTGAGGTAATGGGCCTGGTAAAGCTGGTTAGGCTCTAACTGGGAAGGCAGGAAAAGCACGGGTTGATGGGGTTTAGGGTTGGTAAGCACCCCAAGATACCAGTGATGGGGGGGGGTCCTTGAACTGGGTACCTATCAGAAAGAAAGAAAGAAAGAAAGAAAGAAAGAAAGAAAGAAAGAAAGAAAGAAAGAAAGAAAGAAAGAAAGAAAGAAAGAAAGAAAGAGGGCAAACAGATGGGGAGGGAGGGAGGCTCTCCCACCCCCTGATCAAACCCTTGCCACCCCTCCTGCAGCTCCCTCACCCCCCATGACCCACCCCCCCAATCAAGCCCCTGCCACCAACCTGCACCAGCCAGGTGCCAGGAAAGGCAGGTGGCAGGGCTCTGGAGGTCTTCCCCAGGCTCTGCACCTCGACGGGGATGGGGTTGGGACTCTACAACTTACCTGGCTGCTTCTTGCCTGGGGCTGCTGGGAGCAGGGGGCGGGGCTTGTTGCATGTTCCCAACCCCTGGGCTGTTTACTGCCAGAGCTCCACTCCTGTGTGCTGCTGCAGGAAATGACCCCTGGTATATGTGAGCAAAAAGTAAGGTAAAGGTAAAGGTTTCCCTTGCTTGAAAGCTAGTCGAATCCAACTCTAGGGGGCAGTGCTCATCTCTGTCTCCAAGCCGAAGAGCCAGCGTTGTCAGAAGACATTTCCGTGGTCACGTGGCCAGCATGACTAAATGCTGAGGTACACAGAACTCTGTTACCTTCCCAACGAAGCGGTACCTATTTATCTACTTGCAGTTTCTTGCTTTCGAACTGCTAGGTTGGCAGGAGCTGGGGCCAGAGACGGGAACTCACTCTACTATGCCACACTAGGGTCTCGAACTGCCAAACTACAGTCCTTCCAGTCTGCAGCTCAGCTCAGTGAGTCACTGCAGCACAATCGACTGCCATATCACGTGTCATGTCTACCAGTTTTGCCAGCATATGAATCTGTCTAGAGTATGTTGGAAGGACATCTACTATTACCCAAGGCAAATTGCCCAGCCAACCTAACTAAGCATAGTAGTACAAGGACTGCTTCCCTATGAAACATACAAAGAAAACGCGCATAACTAGAAGAACATATGCAAGCAAAACTTTTGGTGCAGTGGGACCCTGAGCTATAGAAGGGCTATATATTCCAGGCTACATTTTAGTGCTTAAGGTCTGATATTATACCTTGCGATCACAGAGAAATTGTTGAAAATAGATCAAGTTAAGAACAGGAACATGTATATTTATAAACAGAAAGCTCCCCAAGGCATCTTTATGGCTTGGTTTGCCCCATTAGAACAGTCATGCTCAGTGGGAAACTGTGAGTAGCTCTCAGTCAAGCAGACATGTGCTTAACAAATACCTCCATTACTTGTAATCCATGAGTCTCCAAATGCTCATCAAAAGTTGCAGGACAGATCTCATTGGGTGTACAAAATATATTGGAAGAGCTTCTATCTTACACTTATGTAGCAAAGGATGAAAGAGGACTGTTTTCAATTACTGTTGGTATCCAGAATTCAAAAGAGAGGGAGCTGACAGCAGCTTTACTCTCTACATTACAGCATGCTAAAAAGGGGGGGGGGAGTTATAGGACTGTGTGGCATACCAAAAATAAAGTAGCTAGATATTTTCCTGTTAGTAATGTGAATACTAAGGGTATGTGCAGCAGGAAACGCCGGTAATCAATTCCCATATGAGCAGGTCACATGTTACAGTTTTATTATATACAACATGGGTCTCTGTAACAAGGAACCAGTGAAGTTTAATGCATTAAGTGGCCTCTGATTACACTAGTCCAGCGGGTTGAGATGCAGAAAGCTAAACTTCCTCAGCACATTCTATATTATCGGTTCAGTTCAACTAACTGAGAAATCAAATAATAATCAAATAATTAAGAGAAAGGAGGGGAGGAGAACTGGGAATATGGCGAGACTGGTGTAATATCTGGGCTCAGCTTCTGTTTTAGGATTGCCATTCCCTCAATGGGGACAGGGGTTTACACACTTTTGGAAGCCCTAATCTGCTACCACCGAGCCAGCTGGCAGGGGAACCCTACCCCCCAAAAGCCCCATCCGTGCCAACATGCCCGGCGTAATGTCACCCAGAGGTGACATCATCATGCAGGGCACATTGTAGGGGGGATGTTCCAACGTTTGAGAAAACCTCTATGGGTACCATAGAGTTTTTCCTCAAACGCTAGAGAGTGCAATGACATCAGTTTTGGGTGATGCTATCACAGTGTGTGCACTTTGCGCAAGCACCAAAAAACTCCAGGACATGGTGAGGGACCCCCTGCCAGCAGCCAGGTAAGACTTGATGACCCTATTCTGTTTCCTCTTTCTCTTGTATGTATTTAAGCCGGAGGAAGGCCCATAGCTATGGTGGGGCCCCTCTGGGCCCAGCCCCACCACTAGGGTTGCCAAGTGGAACTTACCTTGGCGGCAGGGGACTCCCGGGTGGATCCCGGAGCGCGCGCACGCACCGCACATACATCACCAGGAAGTGACGTTATGACGCCGGGCACGCTGGGGGCGGGGCCACGACCATACAAGGGAAAACCATAGAGTTTTCCCTTGTATGGCCGTGGCCCCGCCCCCAGCATGCCCGCATCACTTCTGGGTGACGCGCACGTCGGGAAGGAGTTCCCCCCCGGGGCCCGATCCGGCAGCGCTGGGGAACGGACCTTTGGGGCAGGGGTTTCCCCGCCCCCGGGGGACTTGGGATCCCTACCCACCATGCATCAGCCAGGCCCCACAAGGCCTTGCTGCTAGAAAGAAATTTAATTATTTTGTGATTATTTCAATGCATTCCGTGAAGTTGCGCTGTGCTGCACCCTGCCCACTTCCTGATTGGCTGCTTCTTCCTGATTTGCTGGTATCCCTACACATGACCTTGCCAGCTCTCCTTCCCTCTCCGCTCTCCTTCCCTCCCTGAGTATTTCCTACGGTCCTCTGCCATGACTCTTCATCTTCTTCATCTCTTCTTTTAAAAGTGTGGTTGATCCTTGAACCCTGGTGGGCACATCAGACTCGGGGCAGGGGGGGAGGGTTGTCAGACTCATTGGGGGGTGGGAAGAGCTTAAAATTCTGAATCTGACTTCTTTTAAAAGTGTGTCTGATCCACCTGAATTGAACCCTGGTAGGTACATCAGACTGAAGAAGGGATGTTAGGAACAGGTTTTCCAGTCCATTTTTGCAATTCTTTGGCTTTCTTAAATAACAGAAACAACTATGGGGAGAGGTTTATCTGCTCTGGAGAGAGGGGCAGGATCCCCCCCCCCCATTTTGAACGTAGTGATTTATCACCTCAAAGGCCACTACGGAGGCATCCAAGAGCCTTACATCTTTAATTCCCCCACCCCTTTCAGATTATTTCAGTAACACAGGTTGGGGTTTTTTTTAATACTCGGGGGGTGGGGGGGTCCTGTCTTTTTTACCAGTCTCCCTGGCTTTCTTAGAAACAATGATGGGGGGTGTGTGTTAGTGTGCTCTGGAGAGAGCAGCAGGATTCTGTTTACCCATTTTGAATGTGGGCCCAATAACAGGACAGGAAACCACCCCTGTACAGGAGTCCACCCCTGGCCCCACCAGGCAAAAAATACGCCCCACAAGCCAAAACCTCCTGGCTTATGGGCCTGGCCAGAGGCCTTTTCACAAAAGTTGAAGGGCAAGAGCCAAAAGGGTATTGACCTTTAGCCCATGGCTCACAGCCTGCAGCCCTGAGTGAGCGGGCCCAGTAGATCCTGGACTATCCCAGAGTTGGAGTTGTACCGGGTATTTTTGTTTTATTTTTTGATTTAGCCAAAATTACATTTGTGTTTCTTTATAAGCAGTCCCCAGTGAAAAGTGGGATAGATATATTTTTAAGGATAAATAAAACCATGGCACTACAGCTTTCCTATCAGATTGTTTTTGGCAGGGGTCATTTCCTGCGGGAGCACACAGGAGCGGAGCTCCAGCAGTATGGAGCCCAGGGGGCAGGCACATGCAATAAGCCCCGCCTCCTGCTCCCAGCAGCCCTCAGTTGGGCCACGAGGAGCAAAAAGCAGCCAGGTATTGCAGAGCCCCCCTGGCCCGCCTTCAGGTATAAGCTCTCCCTCCTCTGTGAGGGCAGAGCTGCACATTCTCCCTCCCCCCCATAGCTAGCAATCCAAAACACTCCAGTGGTACCTTTAAGACCAAGGTTTATTCATGTACAAACTCTCCCTCCTCTGCGAGGACAGATCAGCACACCCCCCCCCCCCACAATAGTTAGCAATCCAAAACAGTCCAGTGGAGCCTGAGCGGTGGGTTTGCCTTCTGACACTTCTGGTGATGTCAGGGGGTGTGGCATATTCAAATAAGTTATGCTAATAAGTTATGCTAATGAGCTCCTGCACCTCTTTTTCTATGAAATGACCCCTGGTTTTTGGAATACAAAGAAGATTGGATTTTCTTCATTGGCCAAGGTAGGGGACAGGATAAGCCTTTTCGGATGAGGCTGTCTTGAGAGCCAGCATGGTGTAGTGGTTCATAGCAGAAGACTCTAATCTAGAGAATGGGGTTTAATTCCCCACTCCACCACATGAAGCCTGATGGCTGACCTTGGGCCAGTCACAGTTCTCTCAGAACTCTCTCAGTCCCACCTACTATTGTGGGGAGAAGGAGGGAAGGTGATCATAAGCCACTTTGAAACTCCATAGGGTAGAGAAAGGTAAAAGATAAAGGTTCCCTTGCTCGAAGGCCAGTCAAGTCCGACTCTAGGGTTGAGGTGCTCATCTCCGTTTCAAAGCCGAAGAGCCAGCACTGTCTGAAGATGTTTCCGTGGTCATGTGGCCGGCATGACAAAACACCAAGGCGCACGGAACGCTGTTACCTTCCCACCGAAGTGGTACCTATTTATCTACTTGCAATTTCTTGCTTTCGAACTGCTAGGTTGGCAGGAGCTGGAACTAGAGACAGGAGCTCACTCCATCATGCGGCACACTCGGGTCTCGAACTGCTGAACTACTGACCTTCCACAGCCTGCAGTTCAGCGTCTTAAGCACTTGAGTCACCACAGCTCCAGGGTAGAGAAAAGTAGGGTATAAAAACCAACTCTTCTTCTTTGCTTCCTTTGATTGTCAATTACAACTGAAGTTTGGCTCTTGTTAACGAGAGCAAAGAAAAGATGGGATAGGGGTTGCCAGCCTCCAGGTGGGGCCTGGGGATCTCCTGCTTTTGCAACTGATCTCCAGCTGACAGAGATCAGGTCCCCTGGAGCTTTGAAGGATGGACTCTATGGCACTGTACAGTTCTGAGGTCCCCCCACTCCCCAAATCCCCACCCTCTCCTAGATCCACCCCCAAAGTCTTCAGGCATTTTCCAAGCCAGACCTGGCAACCCTAAGATGTGAAGAGCTGCATCATTGCTTTCACATTTATCAAAAGATCTTCCCATTTCTTGTTTTTCTTAAAGACAGCAAAGGATAGAATGTGAGTCAAATGAAGCATTATTTTGATGCTGAATGTTATCCCTAGAATTCTAGATAACATCAATGTTTCCAGACAAAATTGCCATCATAGTGAGGATCAGGGGTCATTTTGTAGAAAAAGAGCTGCAGGAGCTCATTAGCATAACTTATTAGCATATGCCACACGCCCTGACATCACCGGAAGTGTGCACCAGCCCCTCTGACAGGCAGAAGCACCTGGGATCCATTTTTTCCCCCTCTCCCTTCCCGTCGCCTCCAAGTCGGGCGAAGGAAAAGGGGAGGGGGAGGATCTCAGGCGCTTCTGCCTGACAGAGGTGCTGGCGTGCCCACAGCCAGCCTGGGTGAATTATAGAATCATAGACTCATAGAGTGGGAAGGGACCTCCAGGGTCATCTAGTCCAACCCCCTGCACAATGCAGGAAATTCACCAATACTCCCCACACACCCCAATGACCCCTGTTCCACGCCCAGAATATGATTTTAAAAAAAAAAACCCTCCAGGATCACTGGGGGCCAAACTGGCCTGGAGAAAAATTGCTTCCTGGCCCCAAAGTGGCGATCAGCATTTCCCTGGGTGTGTAAGAAAGGGCCACAAGAACTAAGCACTGATGCAACCCTTCCTGCTCTACCTCTCGTGATTTGCCTAAATTCACACAATCAGCATTATGATCCTTTTAAAGTTGAAAGCATGATATAAATGCAAAGGACTATTTGTAAGATTATCTGTAAGACACAAGACCAGGACGCATCTCACTTTTGGCAATCACTTGGAGAGACCGTATCACTCAGCTGGCTCAGTTACTTTTTTCCCACCATAGAGAACATATTTGGCTGGCCCTTTTTCAGGCCCGGCGAGCACAGAGCCCGAAAAAGGAGGGGAGGGGAGGGGTGGTGGCTCTTCAGGCTGTTTTTCAGGCCCGGAGCCTGAAAAAGGAGGGGAGGGCAGCTCAGCAGTCGTCCCCCCGCAATGGTTGCAGCTGCCACCAAAAGCGGCGGAGGTGCGTTGCAGTTGCAGCCGAGAACAGCGACGGCGGCCATAACTTTTTAAAGAGCCCCTCCTGAGAGCTGGGAGAGCCAGAATGACCTCTCACGTGTGATGTCCGAGCGGCAACGCCACTCAGACATCACACTTGAGAGGTGGAATTTGCCCCTACAAGTCCAAGGCCACCACCCCGGGGCTCAGGGAGGCAAGGGAACGTTTCGCCCCACCCCTCCCCCCCGCGCGGGTGTCGCAGCTGCAGCCGAGAACAGCAATGGTGGCCATAACTTTTTAAAGAGCCCCTCCCAAGAGCTGGGAGAGCCAGAATGACCTCTCACATGTGATCTCCGAGCAGCAACACTGCTTGGACATCACACGCGAGAGGTGGAATTTGCCCGTACAAGTCCAAGGCCACCACCCCGGGGCTCAGGGAGGCAAGGGAACGTTTCGCCCCACCCCTCTCCCTGCACGGGTGTCGCAGCTGCCGCAGGGAACAGGGACAGCAGCCATAACTTTTTAAAGAGCCTCTCCGGAGAGCTGGGGGAGCCAGAATGACCTCTTGTGTGTGATGTCCAAGCAGCAACGCCCCTGAGACATCACATGCGAGAGGTGGAATTTGCCCCTACGAGTCCAAGGCCACCACCCCGGGGCTCAGGGAGGCAAGGGAACGCTTCGCCCCACCCCTCCCCCCCGCGCATGCGTTGCAGTTGCAGCCGAGAACAGCGACGGCGGCCATAACTTTTTAAAGAGCCCCTCCTGAGAGCTGGGAGAGCCAGAATGACCTCTCACGTGTGATGTCCGAGCGGCAACGCCACTCAGACATCACACTTGAGAGGTGGAATTTGCCCCTACAAGTCCAAGGCCACCACCCCGGGGCTCAGGGAGGCAAGGGAACGTTTCGCCTCGCCCCTCTCCCCGCGTGGGCATCGCAGCTGCCACTGAGAACAATGGCGGTGGCCATAACTTTTTAAAGAGCTCCTATCGCGACCTGGTGGAGCCAGAATGCAGTGCGAGAGGTGTAATTTGCCCCTACGATTCCAAGGCCACCACCCCAGGGCTCAGGAAGGTGGGGAACGTTCCCCCACACACACTGTGTCCCAACTGATGGCTGGTGGAAGCAGGGGACGGGGCTTATGTGCCCGCCCTCTGGGCTCCTGACTGGCAGAGCGGTGGTCCGGTTCGCTCCGGCAGGAACCAAGGCCTGGTGAGGATCACAAAATGTCGTTCCATATTAAGGAAGCATGAACATTAGCACAAAAAGTCTGCAAACTTGTCCCATGGACTTCCTTCATCCTTCTCACATTCGTTCCTGACTGGAACCTTTCCAATCTAAAGGTAAACTAGCCCCATTGCTCAGACACATCCATTGCTTTAAGAGAAAGCTAAAACTTCATTATTCCAAATTTTACATTTTTTCCAACCCACAGTTTCAGGATGTAAATGAACATTTTAGAGTAAGGAACCAGAATGAATAAAAATATTCACTTAACAATGAGGGACCCAAATGAAAATAAATACAGCTTGTACAGAATTCTGTTCTTTTACTTTTGACAGCCTAAGCAGTATATAATTCTGCTTCCATTGTTGGCACAGTTGCTACTAAAATGCTGCCTGATGTGAAATTTAGAGAAAGACTGGTGCTTGCCCACACACAAGCACAAGCTTTTGCCCACCCCCGTTTTTGCCCACCCCCACATCCTATCACGTGGGGAGGGGGAGCCTATTGGAAGGCAGCGTGGGGCTGGCCAGCCAGCTCTAGTGGCGGCAGCCATTCCCTCATCCATTCCAGACAGAGACTAGCTTCCCACCCGCCTGCCCTCAGCTGGGAACCATGTGGGAGTAGCCAGTCGCCAGTTTCGGGGCTGAGCAGGAATTTTTTGGTTCTCTCTCAGATTGGCTTAGAGGGGGGCCTTTTTTCGCCTGCTTCACATGGTCCTGGAGAGTGTGGCATAACTAGGCCTGGTGATCTAGTTAGGCCCTGCTGGGACAGGAAAGCACGGGTTGAGAGGGCAGATTGGAAATGGCAAGCACCCTGAGATATCAGCAATTTGGGGGTCCTCAAACTGGGGTACCTAAGGGCTTGGCAGTCTGGGAGCCTCAGATGGGAGGCCCCTCCGGGGGTGGGGGAGCATATGGCGAGCCTTAAGGGTTAGCAGTCATGGTGAGGATGTGCTCCTCTGTCCCCTATATGCACTTGGAGTGGAAGCAGTGAGGGGTAAGGTCCGGAAGGATTCCGGACCTGGCTCTGAGCCAGGGTGGGTTTGCCCTGTTAAGAAGTCTGCCTCGCAAGCACAATCCAACCCGTGCTTAAATTGGATAATGATGCAGATCAGCTTGTATGTAAATAAATTCCCAGTTTTAAACCATAAATTGTGTTGTGTTTCATTCGAGGGGTGGGTGGGCAACTTTGGAGATTGCTCATCCTCCATCAAATTTTTATTTATTTATTTATATTTCAATTTCTATACTGCTCATAACCCCTAATGGGTCTCAGAGCGGTTTACAATGACTACTTGCGTAGTTGAAAGCCTAACTAGGGCCACAATTCTGCAGGGGGGGATTCCGTACCAGCACCCTTTTTTCGCGGCGTATCTTTTTCCTTCTCGGCGGGCCTCCGTTGTTTTTTCCGACGATCCGGATGACTAGCGACCATCTCCGGGCAGGCTCTGGTGGCTTCCGTCGGGGCGCAGTTGCTTCGGGGCGCAGCTTTTGGCTATGCGTCCCACCGGGCTCCTGCCGTGCTGCGTCCCCTCGTTGCTGCGTCATCCCGGCTCCGCCTCCACTCGATCTTGGTCGCTGCCTCCTGGAATTGCCGCCCCGCCGCCATTGCTCTCACTGTTCTTGCCGCCGCTGCCGCCGTCTACGTTGACCGCATTCCTGGCACGAACCAGGAGGAGGAGGGTGCCCCCTGCCACCTAGGGCAGGTACCCATTTCTCATTGTTACTTGAGCCGCTGGGTTGGCGGTGTTCGCTATTGATGTTACCTGCAGGCGTCGTACTGCCTGCACCGCCGCTCCAAGGAAGCAGGTTTTGTTTTGTTTTGCAGCCAGAATGTGAGTTTGTATCAGGACTATAATGTACCTTAGGAGTTCGCAATGTATGGTCTCATGTGCTATGCTATTATAGATCAAAAAAAAAACAACCCATTTTTTTGAACACAAATGCAGCATTACTAGCAAGGTGCTGGCTAGAGCAGGAATATTTTGAAGCACCATGTTGCAGAGAAATCAAATTGGAATATTAAAGATTTAAAAAGTAGGTCAGTTGTAATAAATGCATTTTAAGTCATCCAGACTTTAAAATTAAATCCTGATATAAAATGGATGGATTTTCTGCTCTGTGCCAGTAACCACAGATTCACCCCAGTACTTTTGTTATGCTAAAATTCTTGTTCACACAGCGAAAAAAAAGGCTTATGTGTACATTTACATCAAAAAGGAGCATGAGAGGATCAGCAAAATTAAACCAACTCTTAAATATTAATAGGGCATAAAGGACCTAGGAAAGCGGACTAAGATTCCTGAAGAGCTACAAATTGTTGTTTTGGAGGGGCTACAGAAAATCTTCACTTGCAGCTTGGAATGTTGAAGCTGTCAGATCAAAATCAGCAGCAGCCTCTGTCCATGTTAAATTATTATAAAACATAGCAGTTTCCTCCTCTGCTCCTCTGCATGTATATCAGTCATATTATTTCCTCTGGCCGTGCTGGTGGACCTCCTGAGGGCACCTGGGTTTTGGCCACTGTGTGACACAGAGTGTTGGACTGGATGGGCCTTTGGCCTGATCCAACATGGCTTATCTTATGTTTTCTTCACTAGTGATGGATTACAACTGAAAAGTCACAATGGCTCATGCCATGGTGCCAGCGGCCCATACTGTGCACTATTATCACTCAGCAACTGCATGCTGCCCAGAAGGAGGAGACCAAATGGTCTGGATCCAGCCAGTTTGCCCACTCAGTCACCCCATTCCTGTTGCTGCTGCAGCACCCTTCTCCCATGGCTTTTGTCCATGCAGGTTTTATGACCTCCCACATAGTCTTTTTGGCAGTCAAAGGGGACCTGTCTTTCCATTGTCATCAGCAGAAACGTCCAACCCTATGTCTCCACTTTTCACTACACTTTTATTGGGTGGGGTCAAGTCTCTCATCCCCATACAGTCACAATCACCAGTGGAAGCCGATATTCTTCTAACAAACAGCTCTATAAGCTGCTGCTTCTGAAACATCTGTTTTATTAGTGGCACTCAACAGCTGTTCTGCAGTGGTTTTGTAAGGTAACAGGATCCATATTGAAAATATGTGCATAGCCTTGACATATAAATTGACAAAATATGAAATGAAAGACTCACAGAACCACAGAATCAGGAAAAGGCGCAGTTTTTTTGGATACAAAAAGGGCCCAAAGGTTTTTGGCACTAGAACAGTCCGCAAGGTCACCTGCATCCACCATGCATGCCTCCCTTCTCATGCACAAATCCTCCTGCCAGTTTTGGTTTTAGGTGTCCAACTTTATGGTTACAACAAAATTAAGTGGGTCCAACACTCAAAACCCATCTGTCCATGCCTGTTTATAGCAGATGATGCCTGCAAGATCAGAGGTTTAATCCTATTTGTGAACAGATCATCAGAGGCAGAACACATCCGGAAGAACATTTATTTTGTCTCTCATAACCTTAGACAACAATGCTACATGACAGAGTCTGTTCAGGCATTCAGTAATGACTGTAAGTAAACCAACGTTTATAGAAGTTTCCATGACCTAGGCCTACCGTGGACATTATACACTAGTTGTTGAAACAAGCTTTGGAGTAGTTGTTTTTGTTTCTTTGCTTGCTTGCTTGCTTGGCTTTTAAATAGCATCCCTTGGCTCAGAATATGAGCTTTGGCAACTCATAAAGCTTGCCTCAAAAATAAGATAAGCATCAGCACCCCTGAATTCTTCTATAATTTAGGTGGTACAGCTCTCCCTTCTTCTTAGCCATCCCTCTCAAACTTAGCTGCTACTACAGTAGTATGCAGAAGCAAGAGGTGGAGGGCTAGCCAGTGAAGAGGAGGGAAGACGCTCCCTCTCTCCCACCGTCCTTATCTTCCTCTGTAATAAGAATGTCAAGTATTCTGGGAACTACATTTCCCAGAGTGCACTGAGTGCTACAGATGCTGGGTATCGTAGACACAGAGGAAGGGAAGAGGCGAAAAGGAGGGCAAGGGGAGACAGAGTGATGGCTTAGACTGAGCCGACTGAAACTGAATTCGACGAAGACGGAGATCCTGTGCCTGAGTTGGGGCAGACCGAGGGCAGGGATCCCACTCCTGACCTTCAATGGGGCTCCACTGGTGCCAGCATTGGAGGTAAGGGGCTTGGGAGTGCTCTTGGATGCCTCCTTAAGAATGGAGGCCCAGGTAGCAGCCTCTGCCAAGTCTGCTTTTTACCATCTTCAGCTGATCAGGCAGTTTGTTCCCTTCCTTGAACGCAATTACTTGGCAACAGTGATCCACGCAATGGTCACCTCGAGATTGGACTACTGTAATGCTCTCTACATTGAGCTGCCCTTGTCGCAAATCCGGAAGCTACAGCTAGTGCAAAATGCTGCAGCCAGGCTTTTAATGGGCCTCCCAATGCAGGAGCACATACAGCCTGTGGTGAAGGCATTGCACTAGCGACTGATAGCATACCGGATTGGCTTCAAGGTGCTGGTTCTTACCTTTAAAGCCCTTTATGGTCAGGGACCTACGTACCTGAGGGACCACCTTTCCCCATATGTTCCGCAGACAGCACTGCGATCAGGGTCCCAACATCGATTGGCCCAAGGAGGCCAGGCTTGCTATAAGTAGGGCCAGGGTTTTCTCAGTGGTGGCTCCTCTCTGGTGGAATGAGCTCCCAGAAGAGATCAGGGCCCTGTGGGATCTTATGCAGTTCCACAGGGCCTGCAAGATGGAGTTCTTCCACCAGACCTTCAATTAGGAACCACCCCCGATAAAGAACCCTGTTCCCTGAGGTCATCAGAACACCTTTGCTGGCCGCACAAGGTTAGACCTATGGACTGACCACTAGGATGGAACACTGAAGGTCAGCTGCCATCATTTAATAACCTATTAGTTTTTTTTAACATTAGCACCTTTTTAATGTTGAAATGTTTTATTTGGTTTTAGGACTATTTAAATTGTTTATTTTGTGTTTTTGAATCGTTGTGTAAGCTGCCCTGAGCCAGCCTCGGCTGGGAGGGCGGGGTATAAATCTGGCAATAAATAAATAAATCTTTCCTCCTCTTGTCCAGCCCTATCTCTCCCATTTCAAGTTGAAGCACTAATTTCAGTGAAGGTGAAGCTAGTGGCTGCGGTCACACAAGCAGTTCATGCCAATATCATTGTGGTACCTTTGTGGATGTAAAAAACACGATCAGACAACAACATCTGCCTTCCGTGCCTCGGTCATCGGCACTCAGGTCTGGCGTGTCCTGGAAGTGGAGTTTGCCAACACTGGGGAAAGTCCAGTCTTTACTTATGTCAGCACTTCCACCCTACTTTTCCCAACGTCTGAACCCCCCTGTTGTGAAGCCAAGCCATTTAGAAAGTCTGAATGTTCCCTTCCATTTCCATCTCCTTTGGTTCATTTTCTTTAAAATCAGGTATGTATGTGCACAGAAGCGCATAATCGCCCCTGACACTACCAATCACCATGGCCAAGTAGTCATTCTGAATCGGGAGTCCCCAAGGGAGTTGTTTTTGAGTGACAGAATCTCCCCCCCCCCAAACACCCTCTCTCCTGTTTCTACATCAGAGTTGCTGTTTGAAAGCATCTCATTATTGACACAAGGGTAAATGCACTTACGTCAATGGGACTACTCTCATGTAAATCTAAACTTTACCTTTCCTCCCCCCCATTTATTCCAAGGAAGAGAGGACAAGGGAATGAGTCTGAGAGGGGCCAGAGTACTTGGCAGAGGGATTGTGGAGCTGTGAAAAAGGAGCCAGCACTTCCAATACACATTTATATGCGTGGGTGAGATACCAAAAGAAAAAAATAAAAGGATGCCACAACAATCTGAATGGTCGGACATGGGGCAAGCACATGGTGAAGCCAGTTCAGGGTGGGATGTCTGATCAAAACTTCTCTCAACTATTTAAACTGCTGCAAATAGAGGTGCAGCCAGATTGCACCAACCCTCCAGTTTGTCTGCAGCCTAAAAGAGGATTTGGGGGTGTATTTCAGGATCCTGTGGGAGGGGTGAGGCAGAAAATCATGGTCCTCAGACAGAAACCCTTGTGCCCATGGAAACACTAGTTTGGACCCAAGCTGATGTATTACAAAAGGCTACAATATGTGGCATGGGATATGGCAAGAAGCAGGTAACCTGAAAGTATCTGTGATGTATTTGTGCATGCATGCACATGGCCAGCAGGAGGCAGTGCAGAGCAACTGGGAGTGGGAAGACAGAAGGTAAAGCGGACACAGCAGCTCTGTTCCAAAGCATCATGGTGAACTCAGAGATCCATCATGGCTGCCATTCAAGTTGTCATTAGCAATGAAGGAAAAGTGGAGGGACACATTGCATTGTCATCACACTGTAAGGCTGGCTGTAGTCCAAATGAGCTTCCTTACAGAGTGTGAATCAAAATGACACGTAATCTGAATGGTAATGAAAATTTCATCTCGCTTAAGGCTTCAGACTCCTGTGTAGAAAGTCATCATCTGGAAGACATTATCTCTCTTCAACTGAAGTATTAAAACTGAAGTTTATGCAAAACTCTGATCTGCTTTTCTGTAATGTCAACCCTTCCTGCTCACTAGGATGCTCCAGAATTCTTAAATGGAACCAGATTGAGGCCTGCCCCAAATGCTGTGTATCCACAAACATGCATCTATCAGTGGGTGCCTTTATATGAATATGAAAATATACAATTACTTTGGTCTACAAGAGATACATGTTGTCATAGATACACATGTACTCCCTGCACCCACTTCAGTTTTATGAGTATAGATGAAATCTACAACAACGTAACTCATGAATGGGCCCTTAGTGACAAATTCACTACCCCTCCCCTTGGGTCACACAGTGTTTTAAAGGTGTTTTAAGGCTACATCAGCATAGGGAAGAAGAATGACTGTATGGAAATGTAGAATGTGGAAGAATGACTGTATGGAAATGTAGAACTTTACAGCTCCTGATTCCACCGGTGCCCACAAAATGTAGAACTTTACAGCTCCTGATTCCAATATTATCAGCTATGTACTGTGTTGAATTTAAAAAGTACTGAATCTGGCATGCTGACACTGAGCTTATTGCCTTATCAGCAGCTTAAATATCCCTGGGTAAATTTTCAAAAGTGAAATTTTGAACCTATTCAAAATACAAATACAATTTGTATTCTCATTTGAAGACGAAATGCACCTGGAGACCACCTTTTGTGGTTGACTCACATAGTGCAATAGTCCATGTGTCAATTCCCTAAATTCAGTCCAGAGAGCTTTCCTGTGGCAGATGGCCAAGAATTTGAGATCCTCCTTCTAAAACGGGCCAGTAGGAAGACTGTCATACTCCCTTTCTTTGATGGAGAAATAAAGCTACCTATCTTCCTTTTCTCCTGTTACGTCGTATTGTTCAGTTTTTGATTACAGCAAAATGACTATCAGTAGCTCCTCAAAGTTGGAAAAGAAGAAGGGGGGGGAGAGAGAGAACTGTCCATCTACCAGCCCCAAGAATCTAAAATAACAGTTACTGACCAGCACAATAGTTAAGAAACTAGATTATACAATTATAGCTTCTGGTTGAATGTCATGGCAGTAATGCTGAGAAGCTTTTAAAATCAAATTGGTCACTGCCAAAGAAGAGAATTAGTGAAACTGGGAAGGCTATAAAGCAAGCAGTATCTAATTTCCACCCCCACCCCCATTTTTTCTTATTTTCTTTCACCACAGAACAGGGACCTCTCCCTTCCCCCAGACAAGCACCAGTACTGATTGATTAGCTAATAGTATTGGAGCCTTCATTCATGAAGTAGTGAATGCAGATGTTTCAACTTATAATTTAGTCAAGCAACCAGACAACTAACCTTTTCAAGAAGCAGATTGACAGGTTGTGCCATAGAGGGAGAGAATGAAATCTCTGCTGACACACATTACCTTTGAAAATTTAGACAGACATGTCTCTGTGGAACATAAGGATGCGTACTATTACTAGGAAACAATTAAAGCATTTGTCACAATTAAGCTACGTTGTAAACATCACAAACATGCAATTTAGAAGACTTCTAATTTATTAAATTAGGCATTCTGAGGAACAGTGTAAATAGACTTGGCTCTTTGTGAAAGATCGACTTGTCTTTATGGTCTGTGGAAACTGTCCATTTTCAACCTCTTTCTGATGGCAGTTTATAACAATGACAGCCTTTCAAACATTTCTAATCTTCCATACAACACATCTTTTATCAAATAATCATTTTATAGTGATGTGTGACATAAAAATATATATCTTTCCAGATTGTGACCACTGTTCACTATTAATGCTTCAGCTGTAGTTTCCTTTTTTTTCCCCCCCAACTGGGAATTGGAGTTAGAAGCTATGTTGACAAGAATGTACACTGGATTAAAAACTCCAATCTGCTTTTTTTACACAAGAGTAACACATGAATAAGGTGAAAACTGAATGGCCCAGTGACAGGGACTTCATTGCAACAACTATTGGTCCCACAGTCCTAACCCATGGAAAACCACTGGAGGGCCAACAAACAGGGCATAGCAGCTATGCAGAGTTTTACTAACTCTGGATGTGGAGGTTACCTTTATTCATCTTGGCCCACTGATGGCCCATTGGTGGACCTTTCTTCCATGAATCTGCCCAATCCACTTTTAAAGCCACCTGCCATCCATCTGTTTTCCTTGTTTCTTCCTTTCAACCATCCCATTCCTACTCACACTGGAACTGCAGTGTCGGAGGGGTAAGCAGACTCCCAGAGGTATGGGACATAATGATGTAAGGTCAGGAGATCAGTAAACATGAAATGCGAAATCTCTAGAGAAAATCTCTATCAGGCAACTTTGGCTTTGCTCCCTAGTAAAACTGTTGTTGTTTTTCTTTGCCTTCCTTCATAAACAAGAAATAGATCTCTAATTAACAAATTGACAATAATATCTCCCTCTAGGTCAGCATTTCCTTGCTGCACAATATCCTGCATCAGCAATTTCATCAGACAAGAGAAATGCAAACAATGACATCCTCTGGGAGTACAGCCTTTTATATTCTTTTCTGTACCAACTATTTCTCTACCTTGCATGTATACATCCCCACCACAGCTGAAACATGGAGAGATTCAATATAGGGATGCATGAATGTGTTGTGCTTCCTTTCTTTATCTGGTTATTATTTTGTCACTGTTTTAGGTTCTCTTACTTACAGGCTTATACTGTGTGTTTCCATCACTTTATTTGAATTCTTCCAACATTTGCTTTTTGAAAGGAAAGGAACTATATATGAATTTTATACATTAGCTACATACATTCGGGACAAATGAAGACTGACAGTAAAAACCACTACATTGTATGTATAGAAATTTTTACAGAATGCATTATTTCCTAATGGAAAATATTCAAAGTAAGTGAATAGTTGGGGGAGGGGGAAGAAACATGTTGTTCAACATGGTAGTGCAATGAAATGTAGTTCATCTGCAGGAATGGCTCCCTCTAAGCTGTGGAGTCTTGTGAGCAAAAATTCTACTTTGTGAGCTACTGGCATTAAGCTGTGAGCAAGCAATTTGGCTACCACATAAATTAGTTTGCTCTGGAGCCATCCTTCCTGAGCCAAGACAAAAATCTGTGAGCCGGAGGCCAAAAAAATGTGAGCTAGCTCACACTAACTCAGCTTAGAGGGAACACTGCTCATAGCCCTTCACATGCATTGTGCCAGTAAGCTTTACAACACTCTAAGGTAAGGCAGTGTTTTTGCTGCTATGTCATTGCAAGGATGAGGAGAATAATTGGTGGTGGAAAATTACTCCACAAACAGCATAGGTTCTCTTATTTATCCTACAAGTACAGTTTCAAGTTTTCACAGACCTTCAGTTCATACCAAAGATTATGGATACTGTACCTTTTTAGCTTTTTAAAAATTAAATCAGGAGGTGAGAATGTTAGGGTTCCCATATAGCCTAGAAGGAAGAGATGGTCAGGGGAGACTCATTGTCATTACAACAGGAAACTAGCCAATGTTCAATTAACTGTACCTGCTCGTGGCTATACCCTCTGAGCAATGTTCCCTCTAAGCTGAGTTAGTGTGAGCTAGCTCGCAGTTTTTTAGCCTCCGGCTCACAGATTTTTGTCTTAGCTCAGGAAGGATGGCTCCAGAGCACACTAATTTATGCAGTAGCCAAACTGCTTGCTCACAGCTTTAATGCCAGTAGCTCACAAAGTACAATTTTTGCTCACAAGACTCCACAGCTTAGAGGGAGCTCTGCCTCTGAGGCATTTTAGTGTAGTGGTTAAGTGAATGGACTGTAATCTGGGAGAACCGGGTTTGATTCCCCACTCCTCCACTTGCAGCTACTGGATGACCTTTGCCGTTGCCTATGATAGATCCTCCGCCAGTGTTATCTTCCGCTGCTACTGCGATCCAGTAGCTGCCTGTCAAGGATTCCTCTGCCCCCATCTCCTTTGGAACTGTCTGTTCTCTTCTGCTGAAGGGGGTGGAGGCGCCTTTGTCTGGTGTCTCAGCTGTGACCATTCGCCTGGAGTGACTCTGCTAGGAGTCTAAACAAGTTACAGTATTGCTTTCAGCTTCACTGACCAGTACAACCCCCCTCGCCTAGTTAAGGTGTGCATCCAAGAGGGGGCTCATCAGTTACATCTATATATTTACAGTAGCAGTAAAGCCCGTTGTGAAAGCAATACAACGAGATCTAGAAAGAGGCTCTGGGGCAGTGCTCTGGCTTTGGGCAAACAGTGTCAATTTGCTGTGGTGACCTCAGCAGGGTATAATGACAGAGTCCACTGTTTTCTCCAGAGGAACTGATCTCTGCTACCTGAAGAGCAGTTGTAATTGTGAGTAATCTGTAGCCCTCACCTGGAGATTGGCAGCAATTGTTACCCAGGACAAAATGGCTGGTTTGGAGGGTGGAGTCTATGGCATTCTACCTGTCTGAGGTCCCACCCCTCTGCAAACCCCACCCTCTCCAGGCTCCACCCCTCAAATCCCCAGGAATTTGTCAGCATGTAGTTGGCAACCCCATCTCCTTCCCAGCTAGCCACCAACCTACCATTATCTGCCCCTTTGACTTCAGCTGACTTCTGCCCTCCCTTCTGCAGAGCAGTTGTAATACTGAGTGCTCTCCAGCCCTCACCTGGAGATTGGCAACAATGGTTCCCTATGTGAGACTGACTGGTTTGGAGGGTGGAGTCTATGGCAGTGTACCTGTCTGAGGTCCCACCCCTCCTCAAACCTCACCCTCTTCAGGCTCCATCCCTCAAATCTCCAGGAATTTCCCATCTGGAGTTGGCAACCCTATCAGGATTGGCCCCAATGTGTTTTCTCCCAAAGGCCAAAGTAGGTGACAGGACCAAGCTTAGTTGCCTACCAACAGGCACTGAGGGGAATGTAGGGTTGCCAGCTCTAAGGAGGGAAATACCTGGAGGTTTGGGGGGTGGATTCTGTAGAGGGCCGGGCGACGGAGGCATCGGCCTTCTGTCGCCCGCCTTGCCCCCCCAATCTCGGCCCGGGCACCCGCGGCTCCCACCAGCGGCCGCCCGACTCCAGACTCCCCCGCGGCCACTCCAGCCAGGCGACGGAGGCATCGGC
>NW_015170305.1:413801-437300 GCF_001447785.1 Gekko japonicus | reverse complement strand
TTTTACATCTGCCCCACAGCCTCTGCCTAGGGAAAGGCAGTCTTTCCCTGCAGTGGGAACCAAAGCAGCTGACATCATTCTCCTCTCCCCTGTATGATCCGCACAACTACCCTATGAGGTATGTTATGGTTGAAAGTGTGTGAATGGTCCATAGTCCCCCAGGCAGCTTTTAAAACATGAACCTAGGACCTGCACACCATCCTCTGAAGCGCTCTCTGTGGCAGTAATGGGGTGACTGCTGGCACCTTTTCCTATCATTTTTTGCCTTGAGGTATTCTGCTTGTGGTGTGATCTGTCTTCTTTGTGGTGTGGCGTGATTGTGTTATTGGGTTTGTTTCTTTTAAAGGGGAAGTGATGTGTTGTGAGTGAGGACATATGTTACCTCAGAATACAGTAGGTCCCATATGCAACTGAAAATTCCAACTGCCTTGCGGGGGGGGGGTTTGAGGTGTGGAATGGAGTGAAGTCCAATCAGCTTCCATATGCAAAAGACCTTGAAACGCTGGGCGGGACTGCACAAAGCAGCCAGTCAACCCAGCCAGTGTCTTCTGAGTGGCAGTTCTTCCGGCCAAACACTAAAGGCGGGCATTTTAGAACGTTGGTCCCCACTACTGCTTTATTATAAGGGAGAGATTCTCACTAGAGATGCAGTGAAAACACAGGAGTAGCAAACAGGTGCATTTTGCCATATAACCAAGAGAAAACTGCAGTTCTTCTGCCCATTCAAATAAATCTCATGGACTCCAAGCATGAAATAATTTGGTTGTTCAATCCACCTGTGCAATAAATACTGGTCAGCAAGGGACTTCAAGAGTAGTTAAAATATGCCAAACTGAGAAGTGATACAAAAAGGCTTATATAATAGGCATAATTAAATGCAAGTTTTGGTACAGCCAATAGTCAATTTGCCATACAGTCCAGGCAAGCCAAACCAAACAATTAAAGTAAAAAATTCCCATTAATAAAATGGAAGTTAATGCTGAGTAGATTGATTAAGGATTAGAGATGTGAAGGCCTGGGGGAAAAGTGAAAAAATGAGAAAAAATATTTTCCTGGATTTTTTGCAAGGACATTTTTAATTTTTCCCCAATGAAAAATACTGAAAAACTTGGGGGGAGGGAGGGCATTAAAAATGAATGAATGAAATGCTTCTAAAGTAAAGTTTTTGAACACTGAAAACATATAGCATGAAAAAGTCTGAGGTCATTTTCTGTGAGTTAAATCTTTCCAGAAATTTTACATCCTTACTTAGGACTGTACCCTGAGTTCCTGTTTACCAAGAACAGACCCTAGTTTGTCCAAGTTTTCAGTTGTTGGAGATTCCTTGTTAAATTTTTGTGAATGTGATCATGGATGAGCATTATTTGTGTTATCTAAAGTAGTGACTGGGGAAAACAAAAACTCAGAGAACATAATACTCCTCTTTTACTACAAACATTTATTCAGGTGGGTCGTATGTTGGTATGAAGCAGCAGAACAAAGTTTTACTCCAGTGGCACCTTTAAGACCAACAGAGTATTATTCAAGGTATGAGCTTTCATGTGCACGAACATGTACCTGAGGAAGCATCCGTTCACATGAAAGTTCATACTTTGAATAAAACTTTGTTCGTCTTAAAGGTGCCACTGGAGTAACACTTTGTTGTACAAAATTTTCTGCAAGATATGACTGGTTAGGCAAGTAAAATATATTTTAAAGAAAATAAAACATCAGAAGTATGGATAACTAACATATAGGATGCAAGGAAAGACAGAATTTAAGTAAACAGATGGAATAATTTGAACAAATTCGTAACAAATTTGTTTAAATTATTCCATCTGTTTACTTAAATTCTGTCTTTCCTTGCATCCTATATGTTAGTTATCCATACTTCTGATGTTTTATACACACACACACGAGGAATAGGGTGTGCAGTCCCGCCCACACGAGGAATAGGGCCCGTTGTGAAAATAAATACAATAAACTCTATAAAGAGGCTCTGGGTGGGTGCCCTGGCCTTGGGCATTCAGTGTCAATTTGCTGTGGTGACTTCAGCAGGGCATAAGGACACAGAGTTGACTGTTTTCTTCAGGGGAACTGATCTCTGTCATCTGAAGAAAAGTTGTAATTCTGAGTGATCTCCAGCCCTCACCTGGAGCTGGTTTGGAGGGTGGAGTCTATGGCATTCTACCTGTCTGAGGGCCCACTCCTCCTCAAACCCCACCCTCTTCAGGCTCCACCCCTCAAATCTCCAAGAATTTCCTAACCTGGAGGTGGCAATCCTATCTCCTTCCCAGCCAACCATTAACGTACTGTTATCTTCCCCTCTGACTTCAGCTTTCCATCTCCTACCCCCTCCCTGCAGCCTCTACCAAGGAAACGTACAGTCCTTCTCCACAGTGGGGACCAAAGCAGCTCATATCATTCTCCTCTCCTCCTTTCGATCTGCACAACAACACTGTGAGGTAGGGTAAGCTGAAAGTCTGTGAATGGTCTGAAATCATTCAATCAACTTCCACAGGAAAAGCCTGGTTCTGGCAGATCCTGCTCTGAAGCGCTAACTGCTACATCACACTGGCTGTCATAGGGGGGGGCACCTTATCAGGGTATAATGACACAGAGTCCACCATCTTCTCCAGGGGATCTGATCTCTGCCATCTAGAGAGCACTTGTAATTCTGAGTTATCTCCAGCCCTCACCTGGAGATTGACAGCAATGGTTCCCCAGGAGGAAATGGCTGGTTTGGAGGGTGGACTCTATGGCATTCTATTCAGCGGAGGCCTCTCCCCTCCCCAAGCTCTGGCTTCCGTAGACTTCACCACAAAATCTCCAGCAATTTCCCAACTTGGAGCTGGCAACCCTAGTCAGGACTGGCCCCAATGAGTTCCCAACAAAGGCCAAAGTAGGCCTGAAAAAGGCCTCCTGCCTTTGCCTTTTTACTGTCAGAACCAAGCTTGGTTGCCTGGCAACAGCCACTGAGGGGAAAGTGAGCCCCACAGCAGGAGAAGAGAATGGTCTGACAGCCAGTGGTTCACCTCAGTAGCCAGCCAGCTGCAGAGGAGCTAAACAAGAGAAGTGTCTTTGTCAGGAGAGACAGCCATTTTGGCAGTTTATTCTGACAGGGAAGAGTGGCCAAGCTGGCAGTGGGCAGGTGGGGAAGGGTGAGGAGGGCCAGCCGCAGCAGTTGTGCACATGCGCAGTTCGTCATTACCACGCATACCATGGGATAAACATGCGTTGGCAATCCCATGGCCATCGTTGCTGTGCGTCATCCGGTAGGTAATGCGTTGGCGATCCCACGGCCATCGTTGCTGTGCGTCATCCGGTAGATCTGCATCTTTGGCCGGAAGGGATGGGTTGGGGGCGGGTGCGTGACGCTTGCCAGATGTTGGCATCTGATCACACCGGTTTAATCTGCCCTCAAACCATCCATTTTGTGGGGGGTTTATACCATGGAGCTGAAATAAAGGGTCAGTTTAAGAAACATCACAAAAATGTATGTAACTCACAAAAATCAAGCATATAAAAATTACTTTCCCTAAATATCTTCAGAAACAACAAGAATCCACAACTGAACACAGAAAATGGTTAAACAAAAAGTCTTTGTCCATCCCCTCGTGCTATCATTCCTTCTCTCTCTTTCCCCCCTCATCACTCCCCCTCCCACCCTCACATGGCTGTGGTAGGGGGGATGCTGTGTGTATCATGGTGGGAGATGGAGGTAGGTCCTGTGGGGGCAGGGAGGGTCCCACAACAGGGGGTTGCTCTTCTATTGTGTCATGATGTGTGGTAGTGCCTTCATTGCTAGCTGCCTCAGAGGCTGCTGAGGAGAGGCAACTATGGTTGGGCTGGTGGCATCAGCTGTGGTGGTTCCTCCTCCTCCCCTACCTGCAGCACTGTCACTGCTGGCTTTCCCACACACAGCGTTGCTGCCTCACTGCCTTAGAGGCTGCTGAGGAGAGGCAGTAGGGTGGCAATGTTACAGAAACAAAGAGAGGTTTCTTGGGAGATGGATTAACCCCCTTTCATATTGGGTAACTTTACCAACAGTACCACCGGAAAGAGGTCTACTTAGAATCCTGCTCAGGTCTCTTCAGTGGAGCTGACTCTCAGAAGAGTCTTCTTAGGATTGCCTTGGAAAAGAACACTTTTAAGTGGTTCTGCTCAGGTCTGGAAAATTGTGGGATAGCCCTGTGAGTAATCTCTTTGTTAAAAAACCCTCATATTTAATAAATATGATAAAACATTAAAAGATATCAAATTCAGTACTTTTAGATGTTAACTTTTGGAGGAAAATATCCTTTCAAATAGTACGATTAGCAGTTTGGAGAAAATGGCACCAAAACTGGCACCAGCCTTGTAACCGCTGTGAATTTCCAAATTTTGAAATGTTTTTGTTACTTACTATCGCCCTGGTCACACGGGAGGATTTGCCATGTTAGAGGGATGGATCAGGGATGCATCAAGCGGGTGCGATCACACCGCAACATCTGGGAAGCGGTGCACACCCGTCCCCAATCCATCTCTTCCAGGCGAAACTGTGCATCAAAGAAACCCCTAGAAAACACTACTACCTACCTGAAAATCCGCTGCAGGGACGGCCGTCAGATCACCAGCGTGTCTGTCTCTCCCCGCAGCATGCGAGGTCCTGCCAAACTGCGCATGCACATGCATGCACAGTGCGCTGGCCTCGCTCTCCGGTCCGTGGCTTCCTCCCAGCATCTGATCATGCCGGGGAGGACCTGCGCAGCGGCTGGGGGGATCTGTCTAATCCCACCACCACGCGTCTCTTTTGGTGCGGCTCAAAAAAGCCGCACTTTGGCCGCACCTATTTCCCCCAGTGTGACCGGGGCCTATGAGTGGCATAATAAAAGTGTGCATCATTTTGTTATCTGAGTCTGTTTAAATGTAACTTAGAATGATACTGATTAGAGTTAGCAATTGCATGGAGAGAGAAAAATCCCTATCTATTTAATAGAGGTTTAATGGGATGTTATTTACCAGGTGATGTTATTTACCTCCATGCCAATTACCCATTTCCACACATTAAGTGTCTACTAAAGGGGCAGGACATTTTTTTTTCCAGGTCTGCTGGCAAGCCTAGCAGTAATACTTCAGATTTTCACCATTTGTGAACAGTAATCATTTACCTTTTATAATAAAAAGGCCATCAACAGCTTCTCAAAAACTGATATTAGATGTTGTTCAAAGGAATCTAAAGAAAAAAATTATAATATATCAGATGGTAGATAAAAAAATCTGGGATTAAATGGACTAAGGGAATGGTGTGAGATATAGTTTGGAATTAAAAGAAATGATAAAAATGGGAACACTGTCTTTATGAGGGAATGATGAGTTAACATATAGCATTAAGGTGGTGTTTGCACAGCAAAAGATTATTTAAAAGTGGGGGAAATGCTGGAGAGGGTGCAGGGGTAGGTAATGCCACTTCTATGTGCTACTCTGGAGTTTCTGAATTTGTAGGTTTAATTAAGGATCTGAAAGTTCGTAAATCTGTGGTATTAGCAGATTTATTTATTTTCCAGGATAAAAATGAGAACTAGACAGACCAACGGAATTCATAGACCAATTATTAGCTACTGACGGAGTAAATGTAGTAGCTCAGTGGAAACCACAACTGTCACTGAGAAGCTGGCCACAAAAAAAATATGGCTTCAATTAACTATGAAAAAATACAGATCAGATTGAAGAAAAAGGTTACTTATTCAAAATATATTTCATAATAGTGGGTGCATTAATAAGGAATATTCAAGTGATTCTTTAGGAAACTGTCCTACAATTCCTTTTTAAAGCATTGTTAGAATATTAAGAAAAAAGATATGTTTTATTTCATTTTGCTTCAGTAAGATGATGAGATAATAAATCATCACTTCTCTCATTGACTGATATCGTTGTTTATTATTAACAGTATTATTATTTGACTTATGTTTAACTTCTGTTTACTTGGAGACAAAGGCTCAAAAAGTAATTACACAAGGAAAAAGAAAACTCAGAAACAAGTCAATTACATTTAGCACTGAAATGTTAAACTGATTTGCTGGTTACATATTTTATACTCTATTTCAAGAACTCTTTTTCCCCCCTTTAAGTGGACATGAAGGGCGAGGACTTATCTTCGTTTCCACTCCAAGAAGTATTTTCGCAGCCTGTTGAGATGTATGGCATAACATGTTTGAGTGAAAATGGGTTAAACAAAGCTCAGAGCAACCTTGCGTCATAGGTAAATATGTCCACTTAATCTGAGGAATGAGCAAGAGTTGAAGGTCAGTTTACACTTTCCAGCTAAGATTTACTGGGCCATAATTGCCTGTTGATGTCACTGCTGAGAGTGTCTTGTGTGCTTTTGAGTATCACTCAGGTAAATGTTTGTCACTAGGATGAAAGTTACTCTATTAATTTTACTATCGCCACTTCCCTTTTTTTCTTTGCAGGAGGAAAAAAAGCCTTTTGTTTTTGGTCAGACCCTTGTTCTGATCTTGAATTTTGTTGCTTTGATTACAGCTGCAGCTGAGCATACAGAGGTTAGGCAAAGGGGTCACTGATTTAATGGCAACCATATAAGCATTACTTCATGCCAATACTAGCCTCTTGATTTAAATTCCTTTCCTATGCACCTCGTTTAGTTCAAGTGAAGCGCCACAAGGACTTGGTTAAGTTGACAGTTTTAAAGAAATAAAAAGCCATATTGTGAAAACTCCCAAATCTAGATTTCTTTTCCTCTCCTGCCACATATTTTAAAGGGATTTTATGATCAAACAATATATATATATTTTAAAAAAACTGCTATTTCTTTCCCAGGATTAAAAGGTAATGCCCCCCAGTTCTAGGATGTCTCCTCCTATTTCCAGTTGGTAAGAAAGGTCACTGACATGGTTTCCCAGTTTTTAGAGGTCTGCAGGAATTCATTGTGCCCTGCAAAGATCATGCGGAAAAAGGGAGAGCAGAGTAAGGTTTTGCATGAACATTTTATACGCTCCATGCCAGTGCTTCTCCAAGCCAAATAAATAAATAATGAAATGAAATGAAAATTTACTAAAACTCAGCACTGTGCTCAGACAAGCAGTGGCAAGATTTGAGGTGCCCTGTGTAATATTTCTTGATTCTGGGATACAGCCCACCAGAGTAAGGGACAGCTTAACTTTAATATAAACTTTAATATAAAGAGCAACGTACTGTATCTGTTAGTAGTAAGAAATGAGGTTCAACAGGCCTTAATCATAATTAGGTTTATTGTCTCAGAACACAGCCAACACCAACACTGAACTCCACTCTCTTCAACCACTCTCCAAAACTACAGGGGCTGAAGAGGTCCAAACAACCCCAACTAAAAGGCATAAGGCAACGCAAACTTGTACAGCAGGCTTTAAGGCTCACTCTAGAACTACGGTCATGTGAATTTAGGACAAGTCCACAAATTCCATTTCCTTATCACTCTGTCTAAGGGCATGTGTCTAAATTACTACAGCCTCATTTTCCAGAAAGCAAGCCTCTGTGTTCCATGGCTGAATAAGGATGTCAGAAAAGAGTCTAATCTCAGCAGTCAGATCTATGTGTTGCTATCAGACCTTAAGTCCAGATCTGAGCAGTCTACTTAAAGATTTAGCAGTTTCCTATTTATCTCTTGGCTAGCTACTCAGTTAACTCCATGACCAGAAAATAGGATCTGTCTCAATCATTTATATACAGACAAAAGGGTCTAAGCTTCACAATATGAGACACAGATCAATTTCACACAAGAGCTGCACCGCAGTCGCGCCTCCCTTTGCCCCGCTTCTATTGGTCAATTTCCCACTCGAAGCCGCGTGGCCGCACTTTGACTCACGGCTTTGCCCGATTTTCCCTGTGGCTTCGTGATCCTGTTTTTTGAGGATCACGAAACTGCGGGGAAAATCGAGTGAAGCTGTGGGGCAAAATGCGGCCACGCGGCTTCGAGTGGGAAATTGACCAATAGAAGCGGGGCAAAGGGAGGCACGACCGCGGCGCAGCTCTTGTGTGAAATCGGTCACACTGAAACAATTTCCTTTCATCATATCTCTAAGCATATCTGCACCAACACAAATACTAAAATAATAATTCAGCTTTTGTCCTCTTTATCCTCATTACAAATGAAGGTACTGAAGCAGTCAAACCATTCTTTATGGCTGTGATCACACACACTAAATACTTCACCCTCAATCCACTTTCAATGCACTTTCCAACTGGATTTTACTGTGTGAACTGGCAAAATCCAGTTGGAAAGTGCATTGAAAGTGGATTGAAAGTGGATTATTTAGAGTGTGTGATCACAGCTCAGGTCTGTTTCATGAGACACAAAGAGTGTAATCCCATGAGAGTTTTTTTTGCGGTCTACACCCATTGCCTTCACAAGGATAAGAACAACTCCACACATTCAGAGGAGATGAGGCAGTACACTCTGTGGAATGTGGGGAATTAGTCCAAGTTTGAATGCTTCCCCGTGCCACACACTCCTTGATAACAGAATACAGCAGGGGAGAGAGGAAAGTTTGGGCTAAGACTGCTCTCTGATTTTCTGGTTTGCCATAGGCAGAGAGTTTTTTTTTTCATGAACCCATGAAGCTGCCTTATAATGAACATTGATCTATCAAGGTTAGTATTATCTACGCTGACCACCAGCAGCTTTCCAGGGCCTCAGGTACAGGGTTTTTTTACATCACTTACTACTTGGTCCTTTTAACTGGGGTTAACAGTTAAGACCTGGAGCCTTCTGCTTGCAAAGCGGATCTTGTACCACAGAGTCACATAGGGCAAACATTCAAACGAGAGCCCTCACACCTGCATTCCGAAATGTTGAAAGTCTTAGAAGAGGCATTCAAACATGAACATGAAGACTGGCTTTTGGTTACCACCTTTTGTTTAGCTACCCTATCCCCACTAGCAGCCTGTGAGTCTTTTCACATGGAGGGTTTCCCACAGTTGGGTTTTCTCACAGCTTCCTCGCAAGGTCATTTTAAGTTTTCCATGGTTTTCCACAGGACTTCCAAGGTTGGATCATTAGTCTTAAATAAATCTACTAATCTTAAATAAATCTATGAATCTACTAATCTTCTACTAATCTTAAATAAATGAGTTGTTTCCATAAAATGCATAACCCATATCACGGAGAAGGGAGAAATAAAGAGAGTCTCTCCAATGCAATCACTATACGTAATAGAAAAGAGTATATCAGTGTTCTGTTCTTCTCAATAGTAGCTGTGTTTATTGGAATGCACTTCTTGCTTCATGCTCCATTCTCTGGATTATTACACAAATATTTTATGCTCTGGTCATTTTACAAGTACATTAGCTCTTAGGAAAAGTGCAGTAGTCGTATTAGTGTTCCGTGAGGCTGTTATAAAGAAATCCACCTGGGAGGTTTAAATTTTATATTTTCAGCTGTGCTAATTATTCTCCCAGGGATTAATTAGGAGAATTTTTCTAGCTTTCCAAGAAGTGCACGCTCACATTCAGTCTGATATAGGCATCAATTTGAACCGTGATCTCTCATACACACACACGTTCACAAGCATTCACACATTCTCCCAAAATTTGTTTCTTACTTTTTAAATATATCAATAGCTGAGGAGGTAACTCAGGTGTCACAGTTAAACTAAAAAAAATGTATTGACACAAAAGACACGTAAAAAGAGATTTTTTGCTTCCATTTGTTTTATGCTTTCAGGTAAAGCTGGCAGGAATAATTATAGTTATACATTCAGTGGAAGAAGATTAACATGCTGGAGGTCAGAAGTATTTGTGAAATGTTTCATTTAAGTGTATCAGGTTAAATGGAGAATGTGACACTGCTAGTGCAATTTCTCCTGAAAGGCATTTTTTAAAAAATCCTTAATTTCCCCTCAGTCATACTGAGGGTCTGTCACAACATGCTATGTACAGCAAAAAAAAAAAAAAAAAAAGTATTTTTCAGATCTGCATACATTGGAGCTGAAAAATATTGATATTTCCAATTTTGCAGAGATGTCTTTCCGGTATTTGGATCCAAGTTTTTTTCTGGTTTCTGATTTTTGGGCTCCATTATTCCCTATGGGGAAACTTTCTGGAGGGCTTGGGAAATGCTTTTAAAGTAACTGACACCAAAATTGCCAGGGAATTGCTGGTGCCTGTCTTTTAAATAGCCCCCAAATTTCAAGTGAATTGGACCAAGGGGTCCGATTCTGTAAGCCCCTGAATAAGGTGCCCCCAGCCATCCTCCATTGTTTCCTATGGTGGGGGGAAATGTGGAAAATGTATCACCAGAGAATAGGAATGCTATTGAAACTATTACTATGCTGAGCCCAACCAATGTAAAACCCAAGATTCTGAAAATATGTAGCAACTGAGAGTCTAAAACTATGTAAAACATGAGAATCTCAACCTATTGAGAATGTGAGAATCTCAAAGTTAAACATGGCAATCCACCAAAAAATAATAATCTGCAAACCTGATACAACCCAATTTCAGCAAGAGCAAACTTTAAAATAAAAACACTTGATAGTGACAGAACCTTAACTAAAGCAGCTTGGAAAGCCGAGACCAAGCCCCAGGATATACAAAAATACAGATTAATCCCAAAAATTTCTGAGATAATTCAGGACCTGTTTCTCAGCATCTCAAAAAATTCCAGATATATTTGGGGGAGCCAGTAATGTATTTCTCAGGTTTGTTTGGTTTTTTTGCTTGCTTGCTTATACCAAATGCACATACCTAGTACAAATGTCACTGGGGGGGGGGACTTTGTTTCAGCAGCTGAACCCTCACCTCACCCCCTCTCAAAATAATTTATTTTTACTTGGGGGCTCTGTTTGAGTATGACACCTTTCTAAACCCATATTCTATGCAACTCTCTCTCTCTTGATTTAGCTGCAGCTAACTGATGTGTTCACAAAACCTGTTAGTCTGTTCTTTCTTCCTTGGATGGCCAATTAGAAGTTCTGAACTGGAAAGGCAAGAGGAGCCCCTTTCAGATGATAAAAAATGCTGGGTTTTATTCATGATGCTACATAACTGAGCAGATGATTTCAGATGGATTCTCATGATTTTTACTCAAGGTTACCTGAAACTTACTATCAAATCATGTATCACAGATGGGTCCGCAGACTGCACCCCAAAATGCCAGTGCCTTGCCATGTAAAGGTCAGCCAAAAAAAGCTTAAAGCAAGGTCTATACACCAAGGAGCTTCAATCAAAATTAGGCAGGGGGGGGGGAAAGAGGGTAAAACGGCTAGAAAGCCAACACAGTCATTGAAAAGAATAGCCTCCATGGGTGGGTGGGCAGTGACTGTTGGAAAAGACAAAAATACAGCACCTAGTGTACAAATGTGCTCCCTCCAGAATCTAGAATGGAGAAGAATGCTTTCATTTTACACACACACACACATGCACACATGTGCACACGCACACACTTCTAAACTCAGTCCTTTGTGTAGCGAAGGGAAAGCAGCCTTGGAAATCTCTGTGACTCGCTGCAACTTTTAAAGGATAGTGAGACACAGAAAGCTAAAGCCTAGTTCATAGTTTATTATGTACCTTTGAAGTGACTGAATTTGGAGCC
Source organism: Gekko japonicus (assembly GCF_001447785.1). Classification (NCBI taxonomy): domain Eukaryota; kingdom Metazoa; phylum Chordata; class Lepidosauria; order Squamata; family Gekkonidae; genus Gekko; species Gekko japonicus. Next base: position 425,752 of record NW_015170305.1, on the reverse strand, counting down.
CTCGCCAGGCCTGCCTCCCAGGAAGCGGGGGATGGGGCAGTGAGGAATAACTGTTCTTTGCCTTTTGTTTTTCCTTGCACTGGGTATGCATCCAGGCAAATTCCCTGAGCACTAAGTAAGTTTGCCAGAAATTGTTGTGGCTCAACCGGGAGTCTGATCGCCGGCGCATCCTTGTGCCGGCGCGTCCCCGGCTCCTAGGCGAACTGCGCATGCTCCGACATGCACAGTTTGGCTGGCTCGCAGTCCGATCTGTGTTTTCTCCCCGGCGTCTGATCACGCCAGGAAGAAAGGCGGCGCGGCCAGGGGATCCATGGGATCCCGCTGCGCCGTTTCAACTTTGGCACGGCTTTTAAAAGCCACGCTTTTTGGCGGCTTTTCCCCTGCCGTGTGGCAGAGGCCCTCAGTAAGTTTGCCAGAAATTGTTGTGGCTCATGTAGAAACTTTACAGTACCCATGAAGCACAAAGATTACACCTTTCCTGCTTTCCAGGAGTTGGATCTCCACTTTTTCTTATGCCCTCTTTCAGTTAGTTTGTGGCTATGTCTGTTAATTATGCCTGGAGATCAAGTAAATAATATCGCTAGTAGCATAAAAAGCAACATTTGCCAGGCCAGAAAAGTAATCCTGGAATCAGCTCACCATAGTTGCATCCCATTTAATATGGTAAGTTCGCCTGACAAACTCATTCAAGAAAAGATTGCAGTATCCCTCGTTTGGTTCCAACCCACAGTCACAAGCTGACTATCCCTGCTACATCACATGTGAGAACATATCTGTGCAAGCAGTCTGTGCAAATAGCCCTTCATAATAAATATTTGTGGTGTCATGTAATGTATGCTCTCCACCCCAGTAAGAGAATGTGCTTTTGATTACCACTGGTATTCCATAAATGCATTGCAGGGGACTGATAACTACCCTAATTCCTACAGCGTCTGGTTATGTGCATTCAATACCAGTCATGTGATACAACAGCTGTCCTGCTGTTGGCACAATGTTCATCAGCAATGCACTTTTCCCAGATGAGTATCCGTGAGCAATAAGGAAAAGGGTGTGATGCTATTCCCTCACTACTCATGGCATTTGGACCTGGAGACACAGGATCCTCCCTTCACATTTTTTTTTTTTTGCCATCAAGTCACAGCCAACTTATGGCAACCCCATAGGATTCTCAAGGCAAGAGATGTTCAGTGGAGATTTGCCATTGCCTTATCCCTGATGCATGGTTAAATGGAATCATAGTCCCAATTTACAAAAAAGGTGATTGCTCAATTCCATCCAACTATAGACCAATCGTCTGCTTTCCATTATGGGTAAACTGTATGCCAAACATCTACTACTGACCATATGGATTACAGAACAGAGAGTCTTAGGCCCGGATCAGCTGGGATTCTGTAAAGGGAAAACTACTTTAGACCATTGCATTATATTAGAGCACCTAATTAATAAGTATGTTAAAAGAAGCAATGTAAAATTATACGCTGCCTTCATAGATCTTAAAGGGGCATTTGATTCAATCGACATGGAACTCCTCTGGGCTAAACTATAACAACTAAACATAAATAAGAGACTTCTTAATCATATAGGAAAGCTATATACATCAACAAAATGCCAAATCAAATGTTCACTGACAGGGAAATTAACTACAAAAAGTCAAACAAGGCTGTATATTAGCACCCTTTCTATTTAACCTGTTCCTTAAGTATCTCTCCCCTTACCTCAAAGCTGTTGATTGCCATGCTCCTAAACTGGGCTCTGTCCATGTCCCTCTACTACTAAAAATTTTAGATACTTAGGTCTGCACTTCCAGTATAATGCATCTTGGTCTGTACAGCATAATTCAGCAATAAATATGGCCAACATAAATGCTTCTGCCATTTCCCGATTCTTCTACACCAGAGGCAGTCAATTCATACCACTGGCATTAAAGGTCTTCAAGGCCAAAGTAACCCCCCAACTCATGTATGGTATTCCAATATGGATAAGTGCACTTAATGGCACAGTAGAACGTGTTCAATCTAAATTCATGGGAATGCTGCACGGTGTACCTTATGCAGCCTTGTGTTTAAAAACGGGGTTAAATTCTGTGGAATCTGGTGTGTGGCTAATGACAGTAAAATATTGGCTGTGTCTACATTAAATTGTAGATCGGGGAGCCTTATACAACAAATGCTCATAGAGTCAAACATGTCTAACTGGCTTCCACACATTGAGAACAAAACAACTACCATGGGGAGAACAAAATAACTGCCATCTCATTGGACTCACTGCTTATGCTCCCTTTTATGGATGCTTTTCAGATGATTAAATGCAGAGTCCTTGACATTGAAACACAAAGGCTATACAGCTTAGCCAACAAATCTTGCTCCCCTCTGAACTTTGAGATTCCCCTCACGGTAGGCCGAATGGCCCCATACCTATCTAATATACAAGCACCACAACAGCGCAGAGCTTTTTCACTAGCAAGATTCAATGCACTACCATCAGCAGAGATATAATAATATAGCATATTAGTCTAGACTTTGTCATTGTAACTCTGGATGCATCAAGTCAGTTTCACATATCTGTTTGCACTGCCAATTTTATGTAGACATACGTTTTAGATATTTAAACCCTATTTTTGCCAACATGACGGACCTTCCTGATGCTTTAAAAGTGCATCGTCTTCTGAATGACTCCGCTACTGAAATATCAGTGAAGGTAGCCATGTTTTTACAATCAGCTATAAAGCTACATCAGGAACAACTATCTTTGTAACAAATTGTTTTATGTAACATTATGCAATACTATGTAGTTTGCAAAATACTTGGTTTTATGTGTATGGTCTTATATGGTTTTATATGTATATTTTGTTATAGTAATCCTCTTTTAAGGTATTGTTTTATGCCAGTAAAGGCTAACTGACTGACTGACATTGCCTGCCTCTGCATAGCAACCACAGTATTCCTGGGAGGTCTCCCATCCAAATAGTGACCAAGGCTGACCCTGCTTAGCTTCTGAGATCTGAAAAGATCAGTCTGGCCTTGGCTATCCAGGTCAGGGCCCCTTCACAATTAATCCAAAATAATTAACTACTAATGGTAGTAAAGGACAAGCAGAGAAGGGAGGGAAACAGAGAGCAAGATGACCCATATCAGAAGCCTTTGCATGCAGCATGACAAAGAATGTATGCAATTAAAATATACTCAGATGACCCAAACAACAACAACAACAACACTTTCAATTTATTAATCGCTTTCCCCAGTGGGCTCAAAGCGATGTACAGTTACACATTTTAGACAGGGGACTAACAATGTTCATCGGGGATAGGGAAGACAACATATATTCATTTAATTGCACATGCTGTCACTGCACGGTGTAAACGTCTTCTGGCTTGGCTCAGTCATTTTCCGAATGGCTGCTTGTCGACGAGGCTTCAGGGCCCGTATGTCAAATCACCACACTGCCACCACCTGGCCAGAAACATCCACTGCAGGGATTTTTGTAGCCGAGAAGTTCTTCCGCCTTTTCTGAACCTCGACCAGGACGTCCCAACTGTCAGCTAACACCCTCCCACAAGGGAGATTGGTGTGTCCACCCTCTCTAAGGAGTGGTTCCCATTTTATCTACTCGCCGAAGCTTTCGAATCGCTGGGTGGACGATGAGCTGGGGACAACAGGCTGGCTGCTCACACCAGCGCAGGGCTCAAACTAACACAGTTCGGATGTTAGGACAGTGGGATATACCCACTGTGCCACCGCTCCCCTAACTAATGCACTAACAGAATGTATGTAGATTTGTAGCACCGAATGCATCATGTGCACATGAAATGGGAAGGTGGCTGTGGAAGATAGTGGGGAGCGTACAGCACCAGTCAAAAGCCAGCCAGATATGCAAAAGAATAACAAAACCCACCTTTCATGCACATGCAGTTTAATAGGAATAATTGTTACATTAGATCTACGCCTTTGATAATAGCACTGAATGCTTCTCTAATGATAAAAATGGTTGTAATTAGCATGACAGGAAGTGGGTGCATTCTGGGAAGATTTTGTGCACCATTCTACCAAATGTCCAGTCATGCATGAAGGAGGGGGAAGCACCCTTTGCCCTTCCTTTGTCTTTGTTATGTGAGGCTAATGGGGAAATTGAGAAGCTAATTTCATTAGTACATGCTCAAATGAAGTTGACAGAAAGTCAGTTTTAATGTTTGCTTTTTAAAACTATGGAACAACTTCAACCTGATGACACACTTAAAAAAAACCCTCCATGAAATACAATAAGAAAGAAACCCTTGCGGTGTAATCCTGTACAGAGTAACTCTAGTCTGAACCCATAGGAGTGCACTGTGAGACGGCAGCACTATGTGCATTTACCTGGGAGTAACCCTGTTAAATAAAACGGGACATGTCTGAGTAAACATGTATAGGACCGGGCTATTAGTCTACTAGGTGTGTGTACTCATTAATTACATGCGTAAATGTGTGTGTACTCATTAATTACATGCCAATTTAAAGTGTGTTATGAAAGATCAAAGTGCTTGAGTGGCAAATAAATATTGTATTAAAACTCTCACTACATAGTTTAATCTCTTTCTGTGGAAGACTGACCAGTTTTCTGCTTTCAAGTAAACTAGCAAAGAAGATGTAACAGTGTACTTGACATGCATTGCAGTAAAACTATACAGAAAAAAGTGTTTTTGTTTATTTTTTAAAAAGTTGTTTATATCTCACCTTTCCTTATGGCTCAGGACAGATCACAAATAATGATTTAAAGCATGCAGAATAAAATAAAACCCCAAATAACCTTCTTCTCCCCAAAGATACTGGCAGTCAAATCTCCATTAAAAGCCCTGGCAAATAACATGGCCCTGCACCACCTCTTAAAGATTTCTAATGATTTGTTGACACCCACTCACCCATCCTCGACAGATCCTTTTGGAGTGCCTCACAATCCTCCTTGGTTGTCACCACTCTGAACAACTTCGTGTCATCTGCAAATTTAGCCACTTCACTGCTTACTCCCAACTCCAAATCATTAATAAACAAGTTAAAAAGCATCGGATCAAGTACTGATCCCTGCGGTACCCCACTGCTTACCACCCTCCACTGAGAAAATTTCCCATTTACACTCACTCTCTGTTTCCTATTAATTAGCCAGTTTTTGATCCACAAAAAGACTTGTCCTTTTATCCCGTGACTATTGAGCTTACTTAGGAGCCTTTGATGAGGAACTTTATCAAAAGCTTTCTGGAAGTCAAGGTAAACAACACCGATTGGAAGTAAAGGACACTTGACTGTGGAAACGTAGATTAGCTGGAAATGAGATGGATCCAACCAGCTTTTCTTTTGGTGGAAATGAGAGGAAGATCCCTTTTGACCACCCAGAAAGGTTGTGCTGGGGGCCATGGGAGCAGCATGTACAAAAGCTGCATTGGATGAGGGCTGTAGTAAGAAAGAGAATTGGGTAAGACTGTGGGAAAGGTGGCTGGATCCAACCCTGTGTTTTATTTCCATTTTAGTTTCTCCCCCCCCCCCCGCCAACTGGTGTAGTAATAGACATCCCCATTGACACGCACGCATTCTATAAGTAGTCTCAAAATGGGTTTCTCCAGTGAAATTAACAGGGTAAGTTTGGGGATAAGAATTTCTTTTTGCAAAATTCACTTCTTTAAATATATCAATTGATTCCTCTCATTCTGTTTTTTTCTCTTTAAAAAGAGGGATTTCTTTTTTATTTCTCTTTGATTTCGCTTCATAGATAAATCCATGCACCCTTTTGTAATTTCTTCCCTCGCAGTTGTTTTATGTGACACTGCGCAGAATGGTACTCTGTCAGAGAGTCAGGAAGGTTGGGGAGACACTGCCTAAATTTGAGTACCTACAAAGTGAAATTCTGAAATTTTGCAGAACCTTCCTTTCTGCCTCTCCTCTCTTCAGCGTTCTCTTTGATGAAAATGCAATTGTTTTGAAGCAGACTCCAAATTCCTAAAAAGAGGGAAAGAAATGGGTTGTTGGATTTTAGGGAGAAATTGGGTAAAGATGAATTAGTGCTAGAAATTAATCGATGGGGAAAACATATACTTCTGGGTGGTGTAGCCCAGAGATGCTGCCTTACTCACAGGTAGCCCTAACAGTGGGGCACCCCACTTCAGACCTGAACCAAAGACCCACAAAGTCAGGCCAAGGAAGACATGCATAGCCTGAGTCACAGAGCTAGCCAAGGCTCTGCAAAAGGGTTTCCATTTCAGGTTGCACAAGGCAGCACTCGATGCAATGTCCAGCCTTCCCCCCTCCACCCAGCAAAGGCATGCATATGAAACAATAGGGAATTCCACCAGATAAAGTATCTATATTTCTATAGATATTCAGTAGCCACCTGGTGAATAGCTCCTCTGTCTCCAAACCTTCACGTAGCCCTTTTGTGTGATTCCTATGTCCATGTGGAAATCCTTTGTCTCCAAACCTGTCCTTCTTGCCCCCTCCCACAGGATACTGAGATAAACTAATAAAACATTCAAAGTATTAATGATCCTTCCTGATGCCAATCAGGGGTCCAATTCCCCCTTTTTGTCAAAGACTGAGAACCTACTTACCCTGGTTGGACCATCAAAGTTCATCAGATCCATTCAGCCAGCTCTGGTAGGGCCATTAACAGGCATTAATCCCATCAGGTTCTGGCCCCAGAGAGCATGCCCTGCCTCGCTGTGCACTCTGAGGGTGCCTATATTTTTTTAGTACACTCCCAAATTCTCTTCTTTGGGCCTCCTTCTCTGTAGCGTCGAACACTGGCCATTGGCACTATCCTCTTCATGGACCTCCTGTTGGCACCTGGTATTTTGGCCACTGTGTGACAGAGTGTTAGACTGGATGGGCCTTTGGCCTGATCCAACATTGGCTTCTCTTATGTTCTTATGGCCTCTGTAACTGATCTGCTATTCTCTATTAATCACCTCTGTTTTCTTAGCTCTGAATGATCCCCGTAACTGACCCTGCTATTCTCTCTTAATCACCTCTGTTTTCTTAGCTCTGAATTGTGTGCTCTCTTGAATGCTTAATGTGCTTGTCATTAGGGAAATTCTTCAATAAAACTATTTTAATTTACTCTTCGAATCTGGAGCCTTCCTACTGTACCAGACCGCGGTATATATAGGTATGTGTCCCTGGTGCCCTTCTGGCCTCCTCTGTTGTCCAGCTAATTTCTCCCAACATGGAGGCAGGTCACTGATGGTAACAGTGGGTGCATGAAGAACTGCATTTAGACATCCTACTTTTGCCAGGTTTCTTCCTCTTCATTATTCAGCAGTGAGCTTGAATGATTTAACCCACTCTTTAAGCAAATCTATCTTCAATTGGATGATATCCAAGTTCTTTAGTAGGATGTATCATAGTTTTGTTTTGTTTTTAATTTGGGAGAGGGAGAAGAAGAGAAGAGGAGATTGGATTTATACCCCACCCTTTACTCAGAGTCTCAAAGTGGTTTACAATCTCCTTCGCTTCCTCTCCCCACAACAGACACCCTGTGAGGTAGGTGAGTCTGAGAGAGCTCTGACAGAACTGCTCTTGAGAGAACAGCTCTAAGAGAACTGTGACTGATCCAAGGTCACCCAGCTGGCTACATGTGGAGGAGTGGGGAGTCAAACCCAGTTCTCCAGATTAGAGTCTGCCTCTCTTAACCACTACACCAAACCACTTCAGTTTCTTACTAAAACATAACCAACAACCAAATCTCACTTTGTCTAATTATGACAAGTTATATCATCAAATACAATGCATTGGACATCCTAGGTATATCAGTGAATGTATTAGGAAAGAGAAGATAAAAAATGACAAGGGTTGGTGGAAGGAGAGGGAACCATAAATATCAGATACTTACAGTGACCTATGTTCCCCACATTAATAGATCTCAAATAACTTCTGCTTCACCAGTTAATCAAAATATTCATACTACTGCTAGGTGTTGCACCACAGGAGATTCAGTTCATCTCTAAACTGTCATAACAGAATTGGGGGGGGGGGACCAATGTCTTGTCAGACATGAACTTAATTACATAAATGGGTAATTTGAAACCATCTTCCAGCATTTCAGCTGTTCAGTCTGAAGAATAAGCCTCTGAATTCCAGAGACAGGAGGCAAAATCAGGAGAAGGCCTTGGCCTCTATGCCCTGTTGTTAGCCATCCAGAGGAACTGATTGGCCACTGTGTGAGACAGGATGCTGGACTAGATGGATCATTGGTCTGATCCAGCATGGTTCTTCTTATGTTCTTAATGTCATTGCCTCTGGTCTTTTCCTTTCCCCCCACAGACTCCATTAATCTCCTCTTCCACTGAAGTGACATTTTTTTAGAATAATAAGAAAAAAAAGGGCAGAAAATATCTTTTATTAGACCAAACAGTTGGCTTAAAGTTGCAAGCTTTCAAACTTTATATGCCATGGAATTTAAGGGCTTCATCTTATTTAATCTTTACTATGAATACTGTGTCTGAAGACCCCTCATAAGCTAAAATCCTAAACATGCTTTTGTGGGAAGTAGTCCAGTGGAATAAAACTTACTTCTGAACTTCTGTTTAGAATTGCTCTCATAATGTACCAAAGCCTGGCAATTTTAAAACATAAGATTGTTATCTGTGGCCAAACAGGCCATATGGGCTCCCCATTTGACCTGGGTGAGGAAAATATCAGGTCCCAAGATCTCAGTAAGGAACTTTTTCTCTCTCTTGGGTACTCTTTCTGCCCCCCAAAGGAAGGGGGGGAAAGGAACTATTCCAACCAACTGCTTTTATTAAAGGTAAATAATAGCAAGTGTAGCCCTAGTAACAGATGTGTCTAATGGACAATAGACATTATATTTTTAATGTGTTTGGTCACAGTTCCCTTTAGTTAGATGGCAGCTGTTGAGAACACAGTTCCTAAAGTGTTGCAGGGGTCGAAGGGGACTCAGCCGTCCCGCCATGCCATTTTCTCATTATTTGCCCCCAGAACCATTTCAGGTCTGGAAAATAGTGAAGGGAGAGGCTGAAGCCCCTTTTGCCCCTGTGCCACAGTCCTAATCCAAACTGGACCTCTGCAGTGCTTAGGTCCCAGCAGCTGCTGTCTGACTAAAAGGAGTTTGATTGGAGGAACCCAAACCTGACTCCTTTAAAATAGAGTGTCTAGTTTCGCCCTAACAGTACCATCCTAAACAGAATTACACCATTTGAAGCACTCTTTTTTCCCCATTAAATCACAGCTGACTTACAGCAACCCCATGGGGTCTTCAAGGCAAGAAGAGACATTCAGGCTGTGGTCACACTGGAGGCTTGGCATGATCTGGCAGTGTCTCTATTTGCGGTGGTTTAAATTGTCATAGGAAGGGGTGACCAGACAGCACTCCATAAAGCAGCCTCACTGCGTGCTTGCCCTGTGATTCAGATAATTGCTGTGGGGCAACCACAAAGTGGGTGGTCGGGTGGCTTCTTTTTTTTAATTTGTCTTTTGCATATGCACATAACCACTTCTTCGAAGCACTGCTCTCTTTTGACATCTGGAGGAGGCTGCCTCCCCCTCTGAAAAAAAATCCTCATCTTTTCAATTAACCCCTTCCCAACCTTATGTGCTGCAAAGCTGTAGGCAGAGGAACCAGCTTGAAAAAAGACAAAGGAGGCTTCTCAGCCTGCCTTTCCCTCCCTCCCCTTGCCTCTGAGGACAGCTGTAAGCTTGCTGGTGTACGCGAAGATGCAGTTATGCGCACATCACTAACTGACAAAAAAAACCCAAGGAGTGAAAATGGAACAGAGCGATCAGACTTCCCAACTGGGCCCCCGGTCATACAGGCCAGATAACGTGGGGGGGGGGTTTCACCACCGCAATTAGAGCTGCCATAATGCGATCCCACACATCGGCAGCATGCCATGGTTCCTTCCCTCTGCATCTGCGCATCAACAAGAGGCCGGAGGGAAAAGCTGCGGCCGGCGCGATCACACCGAGGGACTCCGGAGGCAGCCCGTGGCAAACCGGTTGCTAGTACCTTCGAGCAGGTAGTTTTTAATAGCGCATTTTTGGCTCCACTTCCCAGATGTTGCAGTGTGATTGCACCTGGATAATCTGTCATGCAATCGTCACTCTCTCGTGACAAATCCTCCGTGTGAACAGGACCTGGGTTGAACTTGCACCATGGGAGTTCAGACATCCAGATATGTGGGGTGAAAGTGTTGCTATCTGTAAACACTGGACTTTCCCCAGTGCCTAATTATTCGGCTTCCAAAGCAGGGTAGAATAGGGTGGCAACAACTGGGGCATGGAAGGCAGATGTTGCTGACTCATCATGCTCTTTAAATCCGCAAAGGTACCACAACAATATCGGCGCAGCTACGCACGTGACCACAGCCTTAGAGGTGGTTTGCCACTGCCTGCCTCTGTGTAACAACCTGGAGTTCCATCAAGGTCTCCCATCCAAGTATTAACCAGGGCTGATCCTACTTAGCTTCCAAAATCTGATGAGATTGGGCTAGCCTAGGCTATCCGATTCAGCGGCAATGGACTTAGGACATTACAAATCTGCTTAGGACAGATCTTCCAGGGACAGATCTTCTTTATACTAGTCGATGCTTACACGAAGTGGCTAGAGGTGACACCAGACCCGTAGACCTCATCCTGGTCAGCCATCCACACGTTGTGGTGGATATTAAGCTCCCATGGCATACCTGACTCTTTGGTAAATGATAATGGCACAGCCTTTACCTCCACAGAATTTCAGGAGTTCATGCAATATTATGGTATACGGCACATACACTCCGCTCCCTTTCACCCTGCAACCAATGGCTAGGCAGAGCTCATGGTCCAGACTATGAAAGAGGCACTGCACCGCATGGACCGGGGGGACTGGGACTACAAGATGGCTACATTCCTATTCAGCCAGCGCACGACCCCCTCACTCCACCACCGGCCTCAGTCCAGCGGAGCTGCTCATGGGACACTGCCTGACGACCCGGCTGGACCACCTCCATCCAGACCGAGTGCCAGAACACAGTGCAAGCTCCAAAGACCAGGAGGCCCCATGAGGGTTCTTCCCAGAAGAACCCATGTATGCCAGGAACTATAGCCAGGGTCCCACCTGGGTTCTGGCAAGAGTTGTCTGGATGAATGGGTCCCTCTCATATGAAGTCTCCTGTGATGATGGCCAGTTACAGAGGTGGCACATTGATCAACAGCGCTGCCGCAACCTACCCACGGCCCCAGAAGTATCAGACAATGACGACCCTTCTCCTGGGGAACCAGATGCTACCAATCCACCTCATCCAGGGACATCCAGGGAGGACAGTGGCAAAGTGGAACCAACAGGCAACCCAGAGCTCAGTAGCACACAGGGCCAGCTCTCTCACTAGGCCAGCTAGTCTCTGGCCTAGGGCGGAGCTCTGAACAGGGCACCAACTGCCCTGCCGCCCTCCCCCCTATGAAAATCCCCCACCGTCCCTGCCCAAAGCTGCTGCTATGTGCGCCTGTCTATAGGGCTCTCCTGCCCACCTCAACTCATGCACAGCACGCCAATTGGGCAGCAAACTGGACCCCCCCTTTCACGCCCTTCCCGCCGCTGGGACTGCCATGCAGCCACCGCAGCCCCAGGGCAGCTCCCCAGGGCAGCTCCCCAGGCCCGTGGCGGAGGAGTCAGAGCAGCCTGGACAAAGGAGGGGGTGTGGAGTTTGGTGGCGTGCAGTCTGCAGGCACAGGGGGGCCTGGCACGGCTACAGATCAGGTGCCGCCGCTGGGCAGCAGAACCCGCCAGACAGCCAAGGAAGCATGGCCGGGATTACAGCCTCGGGGCACACGCCAGCCCTCCACCGGCTGGCAGCGGAAGGGTGAGTCTCACTTCAGCATTGGACTCTGGGCAGCCACCCAGGCTTCCGAGCACCTCTCGCTCTTCTCTGCCCATCACAACAAAGTTGGCTGCTTCGACTGAGGGGGCCCCGCATTAATACAAAGGGGATGTCTCTTTCC
>NW_015170305.1:401912-413546 GCF_001447785.1 Gekko japonicus | reverse complement strand
GGAGGGCAAGGAGGAGTGGCAAGGAGGAAGCAAAAGCTCCAGGCGCTCTTCTCTCCCCCCCGCTTTCCTCCTCCTCCTCCTTGGCTCCATTCCTGTGCCCCCCCTGCCCAGGAGAAACTGAAACAGGGCAATCCTCCCTACCTCCCCCCCTGCAAAAGGTCCCCCGCAATGGTTCTGAAGAAGGGAGACGGGAGACGAAATTGCACCCATGTGTTAAAGGGGGGGAGGTGGCAAGTAGGACGCGATGGCAAGCTTTTCATGGCACTTGCTGGGGGGGGGGGAGAAGGGAAAAGGACAGCTTCTCCCTTGAGTCTCTGGCTTGCCATTTGTTTGTTTTTTAAGGGGCGGACTTCCTTGTCTCCAGGCCCCACCTGGAGGTTGGCAACCACATAATTGGATATGTGCGGACCCTGGTGGGCACCAGAAGGTAACCCCGCCTGGGTTGCAAAAAAACCTCGGGCTGGCCCTGGCAGCACACCAGCCCTGGCAGCGACCCCTCGTGGCAGAGGTTCCTTCCCCAGAGCCAACAAGAACAGTGCCAGGGAGCCCAGCCCCAGCCCCGGCTCCGGACATCCACCACTCCACGAGAGAGCGAAGGTGTCCCACGTACCTTAAAGACTATGTCAGCTAGGGGTAATCTGGACCGGAGGGGGGGTGTTGTGTACCCAGAGAAACCGCGCACATGGTCAGGTCCACACATAGCCATGCGAATGGTCCAAGCTTTGCTTCCAGATACAATAGCCCAAACGGATCCTAGGGTGCACCTATCGGGCAGCTAGGATCCAAGCATTGACCTATGGGACTTGAGTGCACTATAAATAAGCTTATCACGGGTGTGGGTGTGTGTTTGGGTGTGGTTTGCTACGGGGATATAAGCCGGCCTGTGGCCCAGCTACTTCATCTCAAGTTCTCCTATGTATGAATAAAGTATGAGCTGAAATCACTATGCAATGCCTCAGTCTCAGTACTTTATAATCTGATTGCAAACAGAGTACAAATTAGATGTTTTTCATTACAGCTATGTATTTTACAAAGATTACCTGGGCAATAAGAGCCAGTTTAAAATGTCAAACTGAAGTCTGGGGCACCCTTATTCAGATCTCCACTGTGCGACAGAAGCTTCCTGGGTGACCTTCGGCTAGTCACACGTTCTCAGCCTAGCCTGCCTCACAGGGTTGTTGTGAGGATAAAATGAAAGAGGAGACGACGTGGTAAGCTACTCTGGGATGCCTTTAGTGGGAAAGGCAGAGTATAAATGAAGTGAATAAATCGTGAGTAATTTCACCATATCATTTTATAGTACGTTCCACATACAGACTTCCTTATAGTATTTATCCCATTTATCCTCTTAATTACCCCATTTGAGAAACAACAGCTTAAAAAAATCTGGTGAGAGGAGATGTGAACCTGATTTTTCTTTATGCATATTCAGTACTCTGTACAATGCAACACAGCATGTAGAGACAGGTTGTAGAAAGAGATGTTTTAGCTGCATATTTTTACCTTTTACTGGTTGTTAGTTAAAAAGTTAAAGGCCAGGTGCTTTGGGATCAATGGAACCCCATCATTATATTTAACTGACATCTGTTCATAATTCATGACTTTAACATTTCATATTAATAATCCATATGTAAACCCAACACCAGCTATAACGTACATGTGAGTTAAGACTGGCTCTCTGTCCTGCATCAAAGCAGTTCACAAGTCAAACACTCATGCTTAAAAGTCCTTCTTAGCCTCTCTTGTCAAATTACCTTGAGAAGCTCCTTGATGCCCGACATATTTTTCTTACATGAGTATAAGGGGGGAAATGTACAGGAACCTGTTTTCCCACAACTGAGCATACTTGGAAGCAAGTTGGCTGCATTCAGACATCTCAAACAAACCATAGATTTCTCATGATGTAAATGCACTTGAAAACCCATCCCGTTCCTTCACCCCCTCCCTGTTGTCTTCCTTTGCTCGTGGAGCTGAGGATGGAGACTTCCTGCCTTAATAATTTTGTGATCTAAAGAATTTTTTGTGATATCCAAGTTTGGAAGCATTAACAAAATGAGGGGGTCTTGCCCGAAAACTGGTTTAGAGTCTCAATCTGTGGGTAAGAAACAAAACTTAATATGCTGAAGTACTCAGAATCAGAGATAACAACAGTGTGGTTAGAATATAATTTTTGTCAGAATAAAAATAGGTAGTGTACAAACAGGGGACTTGGCTTTCTGCAGGACATAACATTTTCCCATCCCCGACTACTCCCTCTTTCTGTTCCCTGAAAGCCCCCATAACCTCTTCCATTTTCTGGCTTTCTTCTTCCCTGCCAGCCATCCTACCTTTACCTGCTTCCCTATCTTCATCTTCCTGTTCTTCTCTCCCCCAGCAGGTTCTCCCTGGGAAAACTCTGGCTGAGTTGTATGGTGCTAACTGCAAGGCCTGGACACAATTGTATCGCGGGGTACTCTCCTCCCAGTGTTCCCTCTAAGCCAGAGGTTCCCAAACATATTTGGCCTACTGCCCCCTTTTCAGAAAAAAATTTACTCAGCGCCCCCCTGGAAATCGACCTTCAAGAAATGGACAAAAAGGGTGATCGGAAAAAAGCCCACAGGAAAAAAAAAACACGGTCATAAATGCTCACAGAAAAAAAGCCCACGTGGAAAAATGCCCACATGGGAAAAAAGCCCATACAGAAAAAGCCCACACAGAAAGAAGCCCACATGGAAAAAATACCATGTAACGCGCCATAGATATCTATAATGGTGGATAACCATTCATCTCCACTTATGAGAATGAACCTATCATAATCTCTTGATGTATTGGCCATTTCCAGCTTTCCCATTGGCTGTGCAGTGAGTCCACCACGATCCACGTGTAGAGTCCACCACGATCCACGCAGCAAGGCAGGCCAAGGCAGGCACAGAGCAGCAGCAGCTGAAGCCGGTGGCCAGCAGCAGCCACCACACAATAGTCCAGCAGCAACACCAGCCTTACAAGGATGCACATGGCTGTGGGGACCCCTCCACCTCCCTCCCTGATCCCAGGGAAGACCAGGAGAAGGCAGGAAAAGACTGCTTTAGATAGGTTCTGGACTCTTCTTTCTTTATGCTTCCACCGCCCCCTTATTTTTATTCAATGCCCCTGGATAAGTTCTCCAGTTTGAATAATTGTGTCCCACCTTTCCACTATACAGCATTTTAGATACAAATGTCCTCAAATATTGCACATGCCTTTGCACACACCAATAAACTGGGGCAGAAATTGCTAAAGAAATAAATATTTTGCTTTTAGTACAAGAACACTTAACACTTAATAGTTACAAGTGGTATACTTACATCATTATGTAATTAGAGTAGCAATACATGTATTCATTTTTAAGATGCCACAAGACTCTCTGTTGTTTTAACAGTTTAATGAAGTGCATCAACTGCTGCCAACTTGCCAGTACAATGAAATTATAATGCAGTCCTAAACGGAATTATGCCCTTCTAAATCTGTTTAAATCGGTGCGCTTAGATGCCTGTAACTCTGTTTAGAATTGCTTCATTCGTCTGCAATAAAATTGAAATAAAAATAGCTAACCTATGTAGCAATATCCACTTTTCTGATATCCACTTTTCTGAAACCTGAATTATAATGATCTTAGGCTCCAGACATACTGAGATTTCTAAGGAAACTGAAGGTAGTAGTAGAGGAAATGTGGGGTGTAAATATTTTAATAAAGAAATAAAAAACCTATGCAGACATTGGATGTGATTAGAGTGACAAAATTGTGTTCAAATCGCCTTTCTCAGGAAAGGGCCATAGATGATGAACCAACTGAAGCTGGTCAAAGGTGCAATGTGCCAGAGAGAAGATCTGAACCTTCAGTGTAAACACAGATCAAATACACCCCCATGATGTGAAAGCCCACCCTGGCTTACTCCTCAAATCCTGATTTGGTAAAGAATTGACTAAGAGAATTTCTGTTTTGTCTGGATTCTGCCCAGATTGACTGGTTCTTCTCTAGCACATTTTTGATTTGTTGGATTGTTCGAAGCTGTGGCTTAAACTCAGCTTGGCTTTGGCTCTGGGCTACTTCAGACGTTAGCCTGCTAAAAGTAATTTCTGTTCAGCAGCACTTAGTGGGGTCCCATCGTGTCTGAAAATTTCATTACCACATGTATCAGGTCCACTTATGTATCATGTCCACATACCAGTACCAGCTGTGATCAAAGATACAGTGGCCGAGTTCTGACTGGCAATTTGAAGCGCTAGGGAGTCGTGGCAAAGAAAAACCGGAATAGACCTGAAATGGCTTTTTCCCGGTATTCCCGTTCACACTGCAGTGAATGAAGTGGGAGGATACTGTGGAGGAAGCGCAAGGGAGCGTTCGCACTGTCGCCCGCCCTTGGCGTATTTTCTGTACTCGGCTGCATGCGCCGATGCGCATGGGCACATGGGCGCAGCAGCAAATAGGGCAGGATCGACTCCACACTTCCACTCGGTGCGCCGGAGCATGCACATGCACCTGCCGCGGAACCAGCTGGTACCTATTATCAACTGCGGGTTGTTCCCGCCTTAGCAGCGCTTGCGTTCACACTCAGGGAACCAGAATAAACCCGCGCTCCACACGATATGCTACCACTTCCACCAGGTATCTTTTAAACTTGGGAGGGAAGCAGCACAAGACGGCTTGAGTATGGCTGGGGGACGCCTGAAAGATGTGCCTGTGTGAACCCACCCCTTTAATCCGCTACTGAAACGCTCCTGAAATGTTTGCCTGCTGGGCCAAACTGCCAGTCTGAACGCGGCCAATGATGCTGCACAGGGAGTTTTGTTTGGCATGTTAAGGAGACTTTCTAAGTACCATGGAGTACTACTACATGGATTCACTTTTTAGCAGGCTCCACATGGGGTTGTGACGTTTAAAATGTCTATCAGCTGGGCTGGTACAGGAAGACTATATAGCAAAATATACTTTTAAAATTATGGTGTAACTGTCTCCTACCTCTGTACTGTCCATACAAACTACAGCTAATGAAGCCCATAATCACAAACCACCTTCGGTCTTCTTTTTATTTTAATTTTTGCAAACCACCAATCTTTTTTTTTTTAATTTTAATTTTTGAAAACCACCTTCAATCTTCAGATTCCAGACACCAAAGAAAAAATGAGTACTGGCTTAAAGCCTATCTTGATACCTCAGCTACGAAGTTTCCAATAACACCACTCAATCATGTTAAATTTGGTCTCTAAATTGGATTTTCAAGCTACAGAAGAAACTTATAAGTGAGCTAACCCTCCTTCCTCTTATCTTGGATCACTGATGCTTACACTAATTTCAGCAGCATAATCTCTAAAAAGGCAGAGGTTTTGTAAATTAGCTACACTGCATCCTTTGCAATCCTGCTTTCAGATCATCTGTAGACTTTGTATGGAAGCAAAGGAAGCCAGCCTGGGGCCAGGATGGGGGGGGGTAGAGGTGGAAGGGGAAAGATATACTGAGGGGTATAAAGAACAACAATATACAAACGTCAGTCTTTGCCTGAAGCACACTACGTGTGATGTGAAAACTGATACCAGATTTTTATTTTAATGAAAAGCCACTTAGAGAGGTTTGAAATAGAAGTCTGTGACTAAATAAGGCAATAACATTTTTATATAACAGCTTGACTGCTGATTTAACACTTCATTCTAGTTTTTATGGAGGGAGCATTTTTTTGGCTGGGGGTCTTTTTTCCCCCCTTTAACTTTTCAGAACATTGGGAGGTTTGGACTTTGTTTTATTTATGTAAATTATTACCACTGTCTCATGTATCCCCATTATTTATCATAGAAAAAACAGCACTGTCTACATTCTGTAGACAGCCCTGCTATCAGAAGCACATTTTGAAAAGCCCTAGGTTTAATTAAAGGGGGGAGCTCTTCTTAGACTATTGATGCGTTGTTAATGCATAACTGCACATCCAGGGGCTGGCAAGGCAGCCAGATCACTGCGATTTTACACTACCAAATAGATAACACCAACAAGCCTCCTTCAAGTTCATACACATTTTCACTTCAGCATTTATGAACACAAGAAAAGCCCTTCCAGATCAGACCAAGGCACCATTCAGACATCACATTTTAAAAACAAAAATTAAATCTCGGCTATTCTTATATCTAAATGCAGATCATTGAAGAAAATGTTTTTTGGTAGGTGCTGCACTGGGATTTTAAATTACAATTTGAAGCTAGTTTGTTAACGGAAATCTGTACTAACAGTGATTTCCTAATTCTCTCCTCCTTCCCACTGCAGCACCCCGTGACCCACAGAAGTTGCTCCTGAGGACTGGGCTGTGTTGCAGGAGCTGCAATGAGAGGGATAAATTGCCAGGAATCATCTTCACATAATACTTGTGTGAGAGTTCCTGCACAAATGTTTCTAAACACAAATTTCTACCCAGAGCTGTCCTTCAATGAAATCTTATCTTGCACATAGCAGTTTGATCCTCTGTTCCGCTGAGAGCCAGTTTGGTGTAGTGGTTAGGAGCACGGACTCTAATCTGAGAGAACCAGGTTTGATTCCCCACTCTTCCACATGCAGCTGCTGGTGTGACCTTGGGTCAGTCATAAGTTCTTTCAGAGCTGTACTCTCAAGGGCAGTTCTCAAGAGAGCTCTCTCAGCCCCACCTACCTCACAGGGAGGGAGGGAAAAGGAACGGTCTAGAACTTCATCTCTTGTCATCTCAATTTGACTCAGTTTTTCAGACTCCCTTCCTGGAAATGGTGGCTATGTTCCACAGTAAACATACACACAAAATAATTTGTTGAGCTTTTCTACCATCTCCCCATCTTCCTGTTGGCAGGATTCGGGAAACAACCCAATCCACACTTTGGAGTTTGCTTTCAATGAATTTACTGCAGCAGGATTTTGCAAAAAAGACAATAACTGACTGCTGACCATTAATACAACAGAGAGGCCTACAGAGCACAAGCACTAACACATACTAACACGCAGCATAGAGGGAAACAACAAGAGGTAGGCTGAACTGCAAGAGAGAACATTCAACGAACCTTAAACTCTAGAGAATGCTCCACAGCTCCCCCTAGGGTACAAGTGGACTAAGCTTTCGGCGGTATTTACAGTAATTGGTCCCTTAGCAGGCTGTCACTTCTCCATAACCCCTCCTTGACAGCATGTGCACTATTCCACCATGTTTAATTTTTCTAGATGGGTCCAATGGTAGTCTCCAGGCAATGGTTTCATGAGAGCATCAGCAGTTTTATGCCCAGGTGGCGATTTGGCGAGTGTCCAAGTCTTATTCTTGCAAAGTGGTTATATCTTATGAAGTGATTGTATCTCTTCTGCTGCTACCTCTGTCCTTTTTCTGGCTTCACTTTCAGCCAACTTGGAGTAAACTTCCTAAGACAAGGGCTCAGCTATTTTCTCAGTTTTGGCTATATAGGATAGTCTGCAAGGTGGTATATATTTAGTTGCTTGGTTTGAGCATCTGAGAATTGTAACTTTGCTTGGTCCCATTTCCTCTTGAAACCCTGACAAGTCTGTGCTGAATTCCACCTCTGCTTCGCTTGGTCTTGCTGTCTCTTGCTCACTTGTTAATGAGGTAGGGTGAACTGCAAGAGAAAACATTCAATGAACCCTAAACGCTAGAGAATGCACCATAGGTCCCCCTAGGGTACAAGTGGACTAAGCCACTCTTTCAGCAGTATTTACAGTAACTAGACTCTTAGCAGGCTGTCGCTTCTCCAACACATCCTTTAGAAATCCCTGTATTCCTTTGTCACCCAAATGCCCAACTGCTTCTCTGGCTGGTTTCTTGCTCGGGGTATATTTAAAGAAATGTTTATTGTTTGTCTTGATGCTTTCAGCAACATGCTCCTCAAAAGTCTCTTTTTGCATGCCTAATTATTGACTGACTTTTTTGTTTTGCCAGTTCCTGTGGCCCATTCTATTCAATTCATTGGGGCTTCCATGTAGTGGAGATTTGAACCAGTGTTTCCCAGATCCTGATTTAGCACACTAACCACAAGACCACATTGGCTTCATTTTGTTCTCCATTTTCTATTTTATCTCATTGAAATAAATTAGACTTACGCCTTTACCTTTGACTGGTTTATTTCCATTGCTTAGAGATTAGATGCAGCATATCAAGTATTCACATGTCTTCATTCACAGGTCATCACAAGATTTCAGTCCGTGGTAAACAAGGATGTCAGATCAGTATGGTTGTTATTTCTTGTGTGACTGGTGAAAAGGGTTGTTGTTATTATTGTCTGTATAGGAAAATTTACTACACACCCTATAACAAGGAGCACAAAGGGCTGCTCTTATATGGTGATACTATTATGATTATTAGTGCATTTAGGCCAGTTTAAAGAAGAAAAGAAACTGTAATTACATTCAACATTTACAAAAGTAGACTAACTAGTTTCATGTTAAGATTAATAGTAATGTTATTGCACATCTGTTGTGGCTGGTGAAGAGACAGCCTACCGTTTCTAAGTTCTTGCATAGTCTACTAGTAGTTGAGGAAAATATGAGTATCCTATGAAGCTAATCTTTAACTAGAAACTGACATTGAGAGGTTAGCCAGCATACTGCAAACCTGGTTTGTCTAGTCTGAGTAAAAGAAAAGCCGTACAAGAATTCACAGAACCTATGAAATTTCTCGGACCCAAAGCTAAATTGGTTTCAGATTTCAGAGGAGCATTCATCTGCACATGGTAAGAATCAAATAAGTGATGTGGAACTGCCTCATGGCAAAAGAAGCATATAATGTTTATGCTACTGCAAACCTTTCCAACATCCAACTCTGAAGTAGGTAGCTCCAGAAGCACATGAAGCTAATATATGGGAAATTTACATTTTTGGTTTCTGTAGGCTTTGATGCTCGGCCATCTTATCTTTTTAAAATTACAGTTGCATTTTCAGCTAAAAGTAAGCAACAGAAACCTACTGACTATCAGCTGCAATCCACTGTAAGAGATTATGATGAAAAACAGGAAGCAGCAGCAGGTACTCCCCCATAATTTTTTCCACCACCACTTTTTGTTCCTACAGGTTTTAATAACAGTACTGCTTGGGAATTAATGTTTAAGAAAACCTAAATGTGGTTATTCTCATCAACAAGCAAAAGTAGGGTTGCCAGCTCCAGGTTGGGAAATACCAGGAGTACGAGGAGGGCAGGGTTTGGGACGGGATGGGACTGTTTTTTTTCTGTGTAACTTGTAAACTTTATTGAACACAATGAACAATCAAATAGGCACTTAACAGTACAAACCATAGCAGCCTACTTTGCATTTTACTGAACTCTGTTGCTGTGAATAATACAGCTCATGCACAGGTAATTACTTTTGTACTTTTTTCAAGTATTCACTGAATACTACCAACATATATACATCCATATACATAAAGTTCCAGAAGATTTCAAATAAGTTTCTAGAAGTTATTCATTTCTGCTGGCCTTTTGGAAGTGGTCTTCTAAAAAGGAGAATGTGTGGTTCTGGCTCATGAATCATATAGTGGACCCAGCCAAGACTCTGCTGTACACCAAGTCTTCTCCATCCTTCCTCAGACATTAGATGAGTTTTTGCTACTTGCTTTGACAGTTCTCTTGGTAACATTATATGCCGGTACTCGTAGTTCTCGTCGAAATATTTGTCCGAGTAATAGATCTGCTTGTGGGACATGATGAAGGCTGCTGTGGCGGCCCCCAACGACTCCTTCGCCTCCTCTACCACAACAACGGCTCCCTTCACAAGTCAACTCAGATGGGACTTCAATGATGTATAACCCTATACATCTTCCAGAGTGGCCATTTTATCCAGGTGAACTGATCTCTTGTACCTGGATATCAACTGTAAAAATGGGAGAACTCCAGCCACCACCTGGGGGCTGGCAACCCTGAGCAAAAGCCATTACTACTCCTGCTAGGCCAGGTCTGGCTAATCCTAGCTGCCTCTGCTCAGACAGGTATAGCCACAAACAGACAGGAACAGTGTTTGACATTTCAGTTAGGCTTGAAATTCACCGACTGACAGTTGGCAATCCCCTGTTCTCAGTCCCCCACTCATGATGATTGGAAGAGGTGAGGAACAGGAGGGGAAATAGCACCAATGGTGATGGCTCTATGAATTTCCCCAATCTCTTTGGTAAAGACCATAAAGATAGGATGGATTCCTAAAGTGTCACCCGGAAGTGATGTCCCATTCTCCAAACTTCCACCCAGAAGTGACTGCACATTCTTTGTGACACTCTAGGAATTTCCCCAGTCTCCATGATCTTTACCAGAGAGATTGGGGAAATTCCTGAAGTGTCACAGAGGATGTGGCATCACATCTCCAGAACTTCCACCTTCCTCAGGTACTGCCACCCAAATTTCCTGGCAGTTGCTGGCACAGGGCTGACAACTGCAGTATCCATCCATGCTAAGGATGCAGAGATATTTTTTTAATTATTGCCCACTGAAGCTCAGAGGTAATATGGACCTTCCCTGCCACAAGGTCTTGGACAGGAAGAATAAACTTGTCAGGGAAGCCAGTTGGGAACTGGAAAGTTAGGCCTAAGTCAAGGAAAATGTAGTATGTAAGAAGAGACCAAGCAAGAAAAGCAAACATCCTGAGACCAAGAGTTGCCCTCTATTTCACCAGAAACAAACATCATAAAAAGGACAGTACAGTAGTGCTCTTTTATTACTGACTGCAGCCTAATTTAAAATTTAGACAATTTATTTATTTACTTCCAATTTATACCCTGCCTTGCCGAGACAAACTGGCTCAAGGTGGCTTACATAAGTTAAAATACAATAAGATCAATAAATACCATAACATTCATAATAAAACAATTGCATAAAGTGCTAGTACAAACAGTGCAAACAGATGGCGGTGCTTTCCTATATATGATCCAGTAAGAAAAGACCATCCAACGTTATAACAGGGCCGTGGCATGTTCGACTTACGATGGTACATTCATCAGTGGTGGCTCGTAATCGAAGGCCTGGTGGAAGAGCTCCGTTTTACAGGCCCTGTAGAACTGTAAAAGGTTCCGTGGGGCCCTGATGTTCTCTGGGAGCTCATTCCACCACTGTGGAGCCGCCACTGAAAAAGCCCTGGCCCTTGTTATGGCCAGTCTGGCGTCTTTTGGGCCAGGGAGAGTCAGGTGATCTTGCAACCCTGACCTCAAAGGTCAGTAGTGGGATCCCTACTCCTGAGTTGCTCCGACTCAGGCACAGGACCTCCATCTTCATTGGATTCAATTTCAATCGGCTCAGTCTAAGCCAGCCCACCACGTCCTGAAGTGCCTGCTCCAGGTCATCTGGGGTAATCGGACTGACCACCCAACAACAGATATAGCTGGGTGTCATCTGAGTATTGATAGCATGTAGATGTTAAATAACATTGGGGATAACACCATCCCTTGAGGGACCCCGCACACCAGCAGGTATCTCTTGAACATCTGTTCCCCTACCGCCACCCTCTGTCCCTGACCTTGGAGAAAGGAGAAAGGAGACGAGCCATTGTAAGGCAAGCCCCTGAATCCCATTGTTGGCGAGGCAGTGGATCAACAACTGATGGTTGACCATGTTGAGCACTGCCAACAGGTCCAACAACAACAGTGCCGCCATGCCACCTCAATCCAGGTGCCTCCGGAGGTCATCCATG
>NW_015170305.1:386579-401631 GCF_001447785.1 Gekko japonicus | reverse complement strand
TCTCTCAAGTAATTTGCCCAAATAGGGCAAATTGGAGACCGGCTGGTAGTTGGCCAATTCAGCTGGGTCCAAGGATGGGTTTTTCAGGAGAGGGTGGATCATCGCTTCCTTGAGTGCCCCCGGGGACAGTCCCTCTGTGAAGGACTTGCTGATAATATCCCTGAGGGCACCTCGCAACCCCTCATGGCCAGCTTTTATGAACCATGAAGGGCACGGGTCAAGGCTGCATGTGGTTGGGCATACTGTTGAGGGCAATCTGTTGACTTCCTCAAGGTTATATTGTGGAAAAAATTAGAAAAAAAACATGCAGCAATACAGTCAGCAAAATCCTTGATCCTCTAGGCGTGATTAATGGTTTTCACTCCTGCTCTCCCCCAGAGCAATTTTTTTTATAATTGCTGATTATGAACAGCCTGACAATGAAGACAGCCTCTCCAAACACTTCTCCCAACTGCAGTGCTGAATAGGGTTGCCATCCCCCCCAATGGAGGCAGGGGGTTACCTGCTTTTGGCGGGGGCAATCCATCGCCATTCACCTGGCTGGCGGGGGCAGCCCCAACCCAAGGAGCCCTGTTTGCGCTGATGTGCCAGGCACAATGACATCACCCAGAGGTGACATCATCATGCAGGGCACATTACGGGGAGGGGGGGAATGCTATAGCATCTGAGAAAAAACTTTACGGTAACCATAGAGTTTTTCTCAAATCTACCAGACAGAAGGCTAGAGCCCCCCACTGGCAAGAGGTAGGGACCTGGCACCCCTAGAGCTCAACCAACAATTTTTTTATTAAAAATATAAGAACCTGAGAGCAATCAAGTTGGATCAGATCAATGGTCTGTCTAGTCTACATCCCTGCTAGTTTACAAGCAAAATTTCTCCCTGCTGTCCCTTCCAGCACTGGTGTGTACAAAGTTACTACTTCAGCATATGAAAATTCCATTCAGTCATTTGGGCTCTTCTTCATTAATTTATCTTTATCCTTTTTAAATCCAACTAAACTAGTGGCCTTTACTACATCCTGCAAGTCTGGTGGCTGAGTGTCCCAGTTCATAGGTGTAAACTTTAGGGAAGTGGAACTCAAGCCTCTACCCAGATTTCTGGTGGAGTGAGGAACGCCTCCCCCAGGCTGCTAACAGTGCCCCTGCCTTGCAATAATTGTGGGGGTTTTATGGTACTGCAAACTTCACCAATACCTCCCAGCTGTGGTAAAGGGGGAAGTATTAGTTTTACAGCTTTAGTGTGAGGCATCATATGGGAAAGCTCATTGCAGCTAGCAAACTGTCAGTAAGGTCTCACCTTTCCTCAGGGGGGTTCAGCTCTAAGACCTCAACACCAAACTGGCAGGTATGACCAGTCTGATCATATGCATATGTACTCAAAAATAAATCACACTGGATTTAACAAGGTTTACTCCTATCTAACTGTGCCGTGTAGCCGTGAACACATGGAACCTGTTGATCAAGGAACCCTGCTCATCATTGAGGACTCTCAAAAGTAACTGGCATCTACGACCTCTGCAACAGATTCATCTATGCTTGCTGAAGCCTTTAGGAAAGATTTTTATTTTGGTTTCTCACTTATTGTAAGTAAATATACTGATTTTTTTTAAGCTTGATTTTGCGAAACAGATGATACTAAAAGTGGGGTTGCTATCTAATAGTTGATAAAAGAGTTGTTCTCTAAGAAAAAAAATGTTGTGCCAAATCAAGCCTGGCAGGAGGTGCAACCAAGACTGGACTAATCATTAAGACAGAGCCTTAGGCTGCTAATTCCTCATTGGGTGACTTTGCTCCAGTCAATCTTAGACTAACCTACCTCACAAGGTTGTTGTGAGGGCCAAAGGGATATGTATGTGTAGAACACCTTAGAAGGATGTAATAAAGACTTTTCAAATGGGGGGAGCAGACTTCTTAGGGAATTTTAAAGTACCCTTCAAGGCCTAAAGCAGAAAGCAGAGGGAGACTCAGGGACAGCTCTAAGGCAGAATAGTTTAGCCCTTAGCATGTTTGAAGATTTTGTTTTTGGATGTATTTGTTAATTTTAGATAATTTCTGTGACTTTATGATTTTTTGTAGTATATATAATTAAATATGTTATTGTCCTGCACTTTCCCCAAGGAGCTCAGGGCTAGAGGTTGAAGGGGGAAGCAGGGACACAGGAGAGCACCATCATCATGTGAGATGTGATATCACTTCCAGGGAATTCCTAGAGAGATGTGATGTCACTTCCGTTCTTTCCCTTGAGATGGGATCACATCCCATTGCCCAAAGGAGAAGTGCCAGTTGCCAGAGGAAGGTCTCCTGCTTATAGTAGGAGACCTGGCAAGTGGCAACCCTACTCATGGCAGTGTACTATTTTCCCCTCCTCCATTTTATTTTATAACCTCTGAGACAGGTTAATCTGAAAGGGAATGACTGACCCAAGGTCACCCAGCAAGGTCTATGGAACATTTCTACTCTTCCTAGAGTATTCCAACCTTTCTAACTTTAGCAAAAGTAGCTCTAGATATATGGAGATGGATCTTAATATTATAACTAATGAGTTCATCAAGAGAATGCAGATTAGCAGAAATAAACTCAGAGCTGAATGATCCTAGCACTAGCTGGTTCAGGAATACAAGTACTGTAGCAGGGAAACAGTTCTTCTTGGTCAAGGTTTATCTGGAAACATTTCACAAAACTGTTAGTAATACACATTCAACTGTTTTTATAGATAAGGCTGCTTGACTGAAACCCCATTATGTGCAAATAGTTTTCATTTGCATACAGAATTAGATGAATGGAAAAAAGATCATTGCTTCAAAACCATTTGGGAAGATATGTTTGTATCACATATTGGAATCTTATCTAAACCAGGTAGTCACAAATATATACACACTGGATTATTTTTTTCCTCAATGAAGATGTAATTTTCAAAAGATATATTTAGGGAGTGTATTGTGAGAGAGACAGATTTATATAATAAATATATCTTTTACCTTCAGCATATTGTTCTATGTTGCATTCAGCAATCAAGGAGACAAAAATCATTGCCCCAGTACCCAAATAAAGACATGAGAACAGAGCATGGGTTTAATGAGTTTATCAAAATTAGCTGATCTACATCAACAATTATTTATTACTAGGAATAAGGCTCGTTGTAGAAATAAATACAACAAGCTCTAGAAACAGGCTCTGGGCGATTCAGTGTCAAACAGGCTCTGGGCGACTCAGTGTCAAACACTCAGTGTCAATTTGCTGTGGCAACCTCAGCAGGGTACAATGACACAGAGCCCACCATTTTCTCCAGGGGAACTGATCTCTGCCACCTGAAGGGCAGTTGTAATTCTGAGTGATCTCCAGTCCTCACCAGGAGAAGAAGAGAAGAGAAGAGATTGGTTCCCCAGGAGGAAATGGCTGGTTTGGAGGGTGGAGTCTATGGCATTGTACTTGTCTGAGGTCCCACACCTCCTCAAACCTCACCCTCTCCAGGGTCCACTCCTCAAATATCCAGGAATTTCCCAACCTGGAGTTGGCAACCCTATCTCCTTTCCAGCCAACCATCAACCTACCTTTATCTGCCCCTCTGACTTCAGTTTTCCATCTTCTCCCCCTTCCATACAAGGACCTCAGAATTACTGCCCTCTTTCAGGACCTGATGGAGAGAAGAAGACGAAGAGAAGAAGAGATTGGATTTATACCCCGCCCTTCACTACCCAAGGGAGTCTCAGAGTGGCTTACAAACTCCTTCCCCTTCCCCTCCCCACAACAGACACCCTGTGAGGTAGGTGGGGCTGAGAGAGCTCTGACAGAAACTGCTCTTTTTTCAAGAACAGCTCTTGTCAGAACTATGGCTTGCCCAAGGTCATCCAGCAGGTACAAGTGGAGGAGTGGGGACTCAAACCCGGTTCTCCCAGATTAGAGAACCACTACACCAAACTGGCAGGTGGGGGATGTTGTGGAACCAGACAGGAGCTGGTTCCACAACATCCCCCACCTGCCATGCCATTGCACACTGGTTAGGGGGTAGAGGCCCAGCTGCATCCCCAAAGGGCTGGAAGAGGCTCTTCTTTTTGCCCAGGACAAGAACTCTGACTGATCTCCTTGATGTGCCTGCACATGCAAAATAAAATAGTATCGCTTATCTGATATAGCTTTTCAAAGTATCCAGTTTCCATCTCCTGATTCTGTCCCTGGGCAGTCCAAACCTTGCAACCATAGAAGCTGCACAGATGTGGAAGGAACGAGTGCCATACTTGACTGGGCAAACCTGCCTCAGGCAGAAAGCATCTGGGAATTGACCAAGACTGGAACTGCATCAGCAGGGACCCACTGCTGTACTGGAAAATGTAGCCCAGGCAATTGCCCCTGAGTCCGATAAATATAACACTCGCACTGGGCAAAGCTGGGGTTTCCCAGAGGTCTTTAAGACCACATGATAACCTTTGTCCTACTGGTCCTTCCTAGACTTGTGTATACAGCTGCATCCCCAAAGGGTTGGAAGAGGCTCTTCTTCTTGCCCAGGACAAGAACTCTGACTGGGCTCCTTGATATCCCTGCACCTGCAAAATAAAATAGTATTGCTTATCTGATATAGCTTTTCAAAGTATCCAGTTTCCATCTCCTGATTCTGTCCCTGGGCAGTCCAAACCTTGCAACCATAGAAGCTGCACAGATGTGGAAGGAACGAGTGCCATACTTGAGTGGGCAAACCTGCCTCAGGCAGAAAGCATCTGGGAATTGACCAAGACTGGAACTGCATCAGCAGGGACCCACTGCTGTACTGGAAAATGTAGCCCAGGCAATTGCCCCTGAGCCACATAAATATAACACTCACACTGGGCAAAGCTGGGGTTTCCCAAAGGTCTTGAAGACCACATGATAACCTTTGACCTACTGGTCCTTCCTAGACTTGTGTATAACCAGCATCACTTTCACCAAGGAAAGCACCTGATCCTCCACCTGGAGGGCTATTTGACAGACATCCCAGTGTGAAGATGCCATGGGTTTGCTAACCCTCAATGTGGTATAAACACTGTCAGTACTGCCACCTGAAACAATGTCACTTCCCTTGTATTGACACACTGGTTTGTATTCTTGATGTAGCAGCCTCATCACCTTGGACAAGAATGTTTGCAGAGAGTCTTTGACTATAGGCTCCTCCCATGACCAACCCTCCAACATCTGCTTAATCTTAAAGTCTCCAGTAGTACCTTTTATACCCTCTGCCCTTGCTGAGAATGCCAAGGCCACAAGATAACCCCTAACAGACTTAGGTTCTAGTCCCTTCGCACTCAGAAATACCATGCACCTTTGGACATGGGCTACTGGAAATGGTCAGATTTGATCCCCTCTTACTGTGAAAAACTAAAAACTCCTTACATTGCCTTTCATAGGCAACTCTTGTGCTGGGTGCCAATGATGCCATTATTGCATGTTGTGCTTTAAATTCACAAGGTGCCACAACTCAACTGGCATTGGCATCGGACTGTGATCCATGCTCGCTACCAGGTTGGCAAAGTGCTGCTCCTGAAAAATGTTTTTAAGGGGACTGATTGGTGCCCTAATTTTGCCAGCAGGCCTGTAGCATTGCTTGTGATGCATTTGGGATAAGGCCCTGCAAGAGCCTGGTTATCATATCACCTCCAGTGACCATGGTGACTGGCCCCATGGTGGAAATGGCCCTATACCCCCCATGGCCCAGTCAACCATTCTGCTGCTCAGGGTTCCAGCCCACTTCCCCAGTCTTAGTGTATAGAGCTTGCCAGCAGCATCCTCACTAGCTCCACATTCGGGTCTGGAGGCGCTGCACTCTAATTTGCTCTCCAACTCTGCATCCCTGTTGCCTCTGCACACTCACTCTCAGTCATAGAATGGCAGGGTCCACCCTCATCTCTCCTAGATGCCGCACCAGGTATACTCACTGGATTGCCTAACGAGCCCAATTCCAATACTGCCTATCTGCCAAAGAAGATGATGTTAGAAGCCTGCCTAGCAACCTCTGACAGACATAGGGCCACTCCCGCTGCATGGCCAATAGAAACACGCAGTTGGCGTACTGTCCTTTCCAGGGCGTCAGTCCCGGCCACAGGCTCTGGGACACTATCCTGCTTCTCCTCATCTGAAGATAGTTGGGCTGGTGGCTTCCTGTGGGATGGGCATTCTGCCAAGCTGCCCTTCTTCTGCTGGACTGACTTTCGAGCCATCCTGAAAAGACAGCAACTCTCACACAGTAAGAACCCACAAAAATGATGTTTGACCCCCCACCCCACCCCTTTATATAATGCAACTATTTCAACACAACAAATTTAAAAATAATGCAGGCTGTGGAAGGTGGTAGTTCGGCAGTTTGAGACCCGAGTTGCAGCATTACGGAGTGAGCTCCCGTCTCTAGTTCCAGCTCCTGCCAACCTATCAGTTCGAAAGCAAGAACTTGCAAGTAGATAAATAGGTACCACTTCGATGGGAAGGTAACACCGTTCCGTGTGCCTTGGTGTTTAGTCATGCCGGCCACATGACATGACCACAGAAACATCTTCAGACAGCGCTGGCTCTTTGGCTTTGAAACGGGGATGAGCACCGCAACCCTAGAGTTGGATTCGACTGGCTTTCGAGCAAGGGAACCTTTACCTTTTACCTTATAACCCCTATTATTATTAATTTCTTTTCTTTCCTTCTCTTTTTTCATCTTATTGCTTCTACCACCAATTACAAAAAATTCCTCTTTACAACTCACCTTAAATTACACATACCTAATTATACCTTTAACAATAACCTAATATTACTATGCCTACCTTAATACACTTAACTCCTCTACCTGCTACTTTACTTATCTAAATAAGTCTCTAATATTATGGCTTTTAATAACACCATACCACAGAGGAGGGGGGTGGTAAAAGCTGTGCCAGTGATGGGCTAACAAAATGATCACCACCTGGCTCCAGATCACAAAATGGCCTCTGGTATACAGGCCAATCTGCAGTCTCCCTCAAATGGCCACGCAGCCAAGAAAATAGCTGCAAAATTCAGCACACCCACTCAAAAGGCTCTAAGACCCCCCCCCAAAAAAATCAACATGTTTTGTTGCAGTAAATCTGCTGTTGCTACCCAGTTCTTTCTCAGTTTACCCCCATATTGTGTAGTGGGTTGACCGCGTGGCTAGGCCTCCTCAGCTCACAATGCTGCAAGACAACAACCCAACAGCCCCCCCCCAGCAATAGAGATGACCTCGTCAGAAACTTCCAACTGCACCCTTTAAATGGAAGGACTCGACCACATGGCCACAATAGAGCTGTGTAAAAAACAGCAGGGCAGGAACAACAAGTCCTCCTGACTCACTCTCTCGCCATTTCATCTTGTTCAAACTGGCACTCAATGGTCTCCTAGCTGGATGGAAGAAAAGGTCAGGGTGGGAGAAAGGATGGGGGTGGAGGGAGGTGGGGGCTTAGTCAAGAAAGAAAAAAGGGGAGCGAGGTCACTCATATGCCTTTACGAATCAACCATCAGCCACTACACACACTCTTCACTGCACAGAATTAAAGAAAACAGAAACTCTTGCAATCCACACAGCCACACAATTTGTCACTCAACCACCAAGATTTAGTAAGGCCATCCTCACAGCTCTGAAGCTCTGGCACACTCCTCTCTTGCTTTCAGCATCAGGAAAGGATGAGGCTTATTTATATAACCTCTTCAATAAGACTTCCCATTGGACAGCTACTATTCAGCCAACCAATCACTGTCTCATGCCTTTTTTGAAGAGGGACTGGGGCAAATTAACACTTGGCTTTCTAGCTGTGAATGCTTATTTTCAAGGTTTAATAGTTGCTCCCTTTATAATGGTAAATTGATTTGTGATGTGCAGATATCAACTATTAACTTATCCGTCACCACTACCACCCCTACAGTGTACATATAAATTTGGCTAACATAGCAAATGAGACAGCACAAGGAAGGGTTCATAACACAAGGTTTTATATTCCGTCCTTCTTAAAGCTGCTATTCCACTTTCTCTTCCATCTTTCTTTCTTGTCTCTACTCTGCGCTCTCTTTCAGTATAGACCAGTGATGGCAAATCTTTTAGAGACCGAGTGCCCAAACTGTGACCCAAAACCCACTTATTTATCACAAAGTGCCAACACGGCAATTTAACATGAATACTGAGGTTTTACTTAAGAAAAAACAACTCATACATTAACTTAAGATGATCCAAACAAAGTAAGGAAAGCAATCCCAAATGCTTTCATTTACTTAAAATTATTTGGCAGAGAATTCGACACTTCAATGATGGTCTGGGCTCTGAGTGCCACCTCTGGCACCCGTGCCATAGGTTCGCCACCACTGGTATAGACTATAGACCCTCTAATACGACAAACCTCACAACACCACATTGAAATGACATACAGCTATTAAAACACAACAATCATCTTCCCACAGTGACTCATATCTGGGCAACTTAAGTTGCTCAGAGAACAGAAGCAGTTGTGTAACTGCTCCTGGCCTTTCATGCCAACCTCAGTGTGCACAGGGAAGTCTTTCTAAGTCACTATTACTCTGCCCACCTAACTTCAAGTCACTTCAGGGCCCAAGATGTTCCTGTCCCAACTCTCTCTGGGCCCAGTAGACCAAAACTTCTAAGTCTAAGGAAGTCCTTCACTAACCAGTGAGTGACTCACCTGTGAGCAGGGCCATTGTCATTGGCAACACACTGACGTGACTTCTGGTGTGACCTGGAAGTGACATTATTGTGTCGCCAGCAAAACTCTAGCATTTGCTGAAAACAATATGGTTTAACTGTAGAGTTTTGGGGTGAATGCTAGGATGTCACCCAACATCATGACATCACTTCTAGGTCATGCCTGAAGTGATGTCATCTTAAATACAAAAAACAATCACTGTGATATATAGGCTACTGTACTTTATTTTGGTGAAACTACATACAAATTTCACAAATATCATTAACATGGGGAAAAACCAACAATAACAACCGTTAAAATATTTTATATCACCCTTTTCAAAAGGGCTCATCCTTGTGTTATTATAAAACAAGTAACTAGTTGTAAACTCATTTCATGTTACAACTTCTTCAGTTTTCATTCTTCATTAATTATCTTCCTCTTGTTGTTCTGTATTTATCTTCCCCTTGTTGCAATACAGCTTTTATAAAAAGCAAGCCAGTCCCTTTTGATAAGCAACTGCAAAACCTTCTGTTCTATTGCTGGAAAAATTCTCTCCAAAGCAACTGAGCCTTCATGAATGAACTACCTTAAAAATACAGATAACAATAATAAGGTTGTTATTGAAACTGGTATTGTGAATATGAATAGCCATGAATTACCATGAATTAACTGGAACTTTTTTTCATTCAGTAGAAAGATAACCACAGAGCAACAAGAGGAAGATAATTAATAAAGAATGAAAACTTCTGAAAAAGTTGTAACACAAAATGAGTTTACTAGTTATTTGCCTTGTTTTATAATAAAACAAGGATGAGTCCTTTTGAAAATGGTGATATAAGATATTTTAATGGTTGTTATTGTTGATTTTTCCCTGTTAATGATAATTGTGAAATTTGTATGTAGTTTCACCAAAATAAAGTACAGTAGCCTATATAGCACAGTCATTTTTTTTTTTGTATTTAGGATGTAATTCCCACTGTGATCCCATTTATTTGTTTTTCTGCTTGAAGTGATGTCATGGCATCCAGGCAACACCAGTCCCCCCTCCCATTTCCCGCTTTCTCTCTGAAGTGTTCCCTGCCACCCAGTAGGGTGGCCGCAGGCAGAGTGGGGGGAGAATGAGAATATATATCAAAGGATAGGTGCACATCTGTTACGATTCGTATTGACAAAGCCTTTTCTCTTTTAGTAATCATGTATGTATCTGTACAATCATTAACAAATACTACTAAACAGGTCATGAACTAAATTCTAAGTGACAACAGCTTAAAGTGTGTTGGTGAATTTTAAATATGAAGTCTAATACATGCTCCAAAAATTCACGATTAATCATTACAGATTTAAATTCATAATAGTACTAGGTGTCAAGAGAGTGGAGCAAGTATTATGTGTGCAAGAGAGTGAGATATACTGGGTTATGCAGTTGGCATTCATTTGTTAGGACATAGTCCAAGAATGGAAGCCATTTATCACTGAAATTAGATGATTTGGGATAGATTTCAGATTGCTGCAATTTGTCAGTAATCTTCTCCATAATGTAATGGTCCCAGATTTTATTGAACCAATTTTTGGAAGTCAGAGCATTAGGATATTTCCAGGTTGATGCAATTAGGGTCTTTGCGGCAACTAAAAGGCTGTGTATAAGATCTCGTCTGATCCTCGGTATATTTATGTTTGGCCAGTTAACTAAAAAGATGTTCGGCCAGTTAACTAAAAAGATTAACTGTAGAGAGAAAGGGATATTATAGCCTGTTATAAGGTTTATGAAATGAAGAACCTCTTGCCAGAAGTTATAAATGTATTTGCATTGCCACCAGCAATGAGTAAAGGAACCTATCTCTCCGCACTTTTTCCAGCACAAGGGGGAATGATCAGAAGTTCTTTGGGCAATTTTTTTCTGGGGTG
This sequence comes from Gekko japonicus, assembly GCF_001447785.1. Classification (NCBI taxonomy): domain Eukaryota; kingdom Metazoa; phylum Chordata; class Lepidosauria; order Squamata; family Gekkonidae; genus Gekko; species Gekko japonicus. The sequence goes on along the minus strand of NW_015170305.1, from coordinate 391,069 downwards.
AGATACCATCTGGTTACTATTTTATATGATAACAACTTTGTGGTGATGACAGGAGAGGTCAACAGAGATTATTTCCTAACATTTCCCCATTGCAGATCAGAGAGTATTACATTGCAATCTTGGTGCCATTTTTGCTGAAAGGCCATGGGTTTATCTCCATCAAGACATAGTAGGATATCATAAATCCTTGTTATTAAGCCTTTATTGGTTGGATCTGCAGAGCTTATGAGTTGCTCAAACAGAGATAGAGGAGTATTCATGACACTTATTATGTCCAGTTGAGTCACTACATGGCTTAGTTGCAGGTATAAAAACCACGGAATTTTACAGTCTATGCTGGTTTCCAGTACTGCTTTGGGTATTATTCCATTTCTAGATGAAAGATCTGCTAAACGGGTTTTGTTTTTTTTTGCCTTCCTCCAGATATTAGCTACTGCAAGCTCTTTGCCAGGGGGGAACCAGTTCTGGAATAGAAAGGAGGGAAAGTATGACGTCTTTGGCACTAACTTGTTTCTTAAGCAGTCCCATATTTTCAAGATTGCCGATAGAAAGGTATGATTTTTTGCCAATAACGGCCGTTCTTTTGGTTCATTCCAAATTACATCCTGTATTGATTTAGGATGAAGGAAGGGTTGAAGTGGCTTGATCCACATAGCTTCATCCCCCATTTTCAGCATTTTAAGTATTAAAGTCATGAAGGATGTTTGGTGATACAATTTTAGATCTGGGAAATTCAACCCGCCTTGGGAATTACGTTGATGTATTATATGAAAGCTTGTTCTGGGTAGCTTGTGACTCCACAAAAATGAGTTGAGCTCTTGTTGCCAGTCCTTTAACAATTTTTTAGGTATTTCAGTAGGTGGAGTTCGAAGTATATATAGCATCTTGGAAAATGCAAAGGATTTAACCAGGTGTAGTCTGTCGATGAAGGATAACTTTAAATTGTTCCATTTCCGTAAAGCAGATCTAACTTCTTGAAATTTGGCAATGTGGTTGAGTTTAAAGAGATCCAACATTTCCTGAGGTATCTGTACTCCAAGGTAGGATAGTGATTTGTCAACCTTTTGATATTTATACACGTCTTGAATGTGAGTTACCATTTCTGCAGATAGATTGAGAGGAAACATGTTTGATTTAGAGTGACTAATCTTTAATCCGGAAATGTTGCTGAAGGATTGAAGAGAAGAATGTAGATACTGAAGAGAATCCTCTGGATTAGACACTAGCATATCATCTGAAAACATGCTTAGTTTGAATGAATTTGGACCAATATCAATTCCTTGAATCCAAGGGTCTTGATGTATTCTTACAACTAGTGGTTCCAGGGCCAATGCGAAAAGGATTGGCGATAGGGGACATCCCTGCCTTGTTCTCCAGAGGTGATTCCATTGGTCTTAACCACAGCAGTGGGATTTCGATATATTGCCAAGATTGCCTAAAGAAAAGAGGGTCCAAATCCCATGTGTTCAAGAAGAGATGTCAGATATCCAACATTTCTAATCCAACATTTTGTTGAAAAAAACCCATAAATATGATTATTTCAAATATACTGTTCTATAAACTATAGAGGATAATGGTAGAAAAAATGTACAGAAAATACTTCTACAAAGGGAGGCACATTATATATATTCTATTGGGACTTTACAACCAAAAGGATTAAATTCTGAATTGGATTTATCTTGTTTCCTATGATCTAGACATTATAGATCAGTCTCCAGTAATCTTATCTTCTGGGTAACAAGATAAACACCTGCTTGAGGGACATGTAGCTGTTGTTAAACCCATATACTAAACATAGCAGGTTACTTTAAGACTTTTAATATTACATCAACTTAGCTGCTTTATTATATATAACAGATTTATTAGGTTTGACTTCTCCAGAAATTGGCTTCCTTGAGGTGGCAACTTCTAGTACATAGACTAATGGGGTGGCTGCAACTTTAAAATTTAGCAGGACATTACCAGCTGCATTCAATGTGGATTTATAAAATAGAACCAGTAGGTTATTTACTTTGAGGCATGTTTGGTCCAACTTACATAATAGCAACCTTGGTAGGTGCTTTCTAAAGCTTAGGAGACCTGGCCCATATGTAAGTATAGTAGGTAGTGGTCCATATTTTCTGCTTTTTTAAATAACATGATTAATTCTAAGGAGACATTCTCTTTTCCAGAGAAACTGAATAAAGTTTGCCTGTTAAGAAATTGCAATGAGACTTCCTGTAGTGGGTAAGATTATATGATTATAAGATTATATGATTATATAATTATAAGATTATATGAGACTAAGATTATATGTTTGTACTTTATGAAATATTAAGTGGCTTAAATGGCAGTAAAAATGTTAGTATTTTGTATGTTCTTATAGCTTTTTGTTCCTGAGGAAGGACCAGAAGTCCGAAACACTGAACAATACCTAGGAAAAGTGTTGATATCTATTCCAGACTTCATTGTTTCCCTTTGAGAAATTTCTATTCTGGACTTTGTTCTTTCCCTTTGGGATATTGTGGACTTTTGTATTTTCCTATGATGGATTACATGTGTTGAATTACCTTTGTGTTGAAGTCTCTTTTTGTTAACTTTGGTGCAGGTTTGTGCAGTACACAGTTATTATTGCTGGTTTTTTGGCCATTGTTTACTGTGGAATGTTTTGCAGGATGACAGAATATTCAGAGTCTTGATGATATTATCAGAGATGTCCCTACCTGGGATGACTCCTGTCTGGTCATGATGGATGTAATCTGCAATGAAGGAATTTAGAAGTTTTACCAGTATTGCTGTAAAGATTTTATAATCCTGATTTAGGAGTGAGATGGGTCGATATGATGCTGGATTAGTCAAGTCTTTTCCAGGTTTGGGTATCAGGACTATTGAAGCATTTTTCCATGAGGGCAGCATCGTACCATTGAACATGAGAGCATTGCATGCTTTTGTTAATGGTTGTGCTATGCTGTCGGCAAATTTTTAAAAGAATTCTGGAAGGTATCCATCTGGCCCAGCAGTGTTATTATTCTTCAGCATCTTGATAACATCTAGAACTTCTTGAGTTGTTATTGGTTTTTTCATCATTTGGCAGTGTACAGCCTCCAATTTCTTGATGGGGATATTTGAAGACAGAAATTTATTGATGTCCACTGGATTTGGGTTCATGGAGGAATAAAAGAGAATGGTAAAAATCCATAAAGGTTTTGTATATGGATGCAGAATTTACATGTGTTTTCCCCGCAGAGTCACATAAGACTTTTATGAATCTTGAGGAGGCTTTTTCTTTGACCTGCCATGATAACATCTTCAGTGTTTTAGGAGAATTAGTCCAGTGTTTCTGTTTGAGAAATGTAAGATTTTTCTGAATCTGTGACATTCTAAGGATTCCAGTATCTTTCGTTGCATTGTGAGCTGCCTGTAGATCTTATCGCCTCCTTTCATCTTGTGAAGTTGTTCTAAGTGTTGTATTTGAGCTTGGCATTCCGATTTAACCTTTTCTTTTTCTTTTTTCATATGTGAAAATCAATGAGATTAATTGCCCTCGTAGGACAACTTTGAGTACGTCCCACACCATAGATGGAGAAGATCCTTCTTTGCAATTGTCTTGTAAATATCATTGAATAAAAGTTTTAATTTGATCAACATGGTGGTCATTGTAAATCAGAAATTTATTGAAGGTCCAGTGTCTGGGTGAAGTTGTCTGTGAAGAAGTAGTAATAGTGCAATGTACTCTGACATGATCTGACCACAAAATAGGACTAATTTCAGAAGTGATCACTTGGTTGATCAGCGTATCAGAAAGGAAGATATAGTTGATCCTTGTGTAGATTTTGAATCTAGGCAAAAAATATGTGTAGTCCCTTTCCAATGGGTGCAAGTTTCTCCAAATGTCAGTCAAATGGAATTTCTCAAATAGAGTTGCTAACTTTGTGCTTCCCAGGGATTTTTGTTTTGACTTGTGATGGGGGTGAGATCTATCTAAGCCATTATCTACTATTTGATTAAAGTCTCCTCAAAAAATTACTTCTCCTTCTTGAAAGGAATGTAGTGCCAGCAAAGTTTCCTCCAAAAAGTTCAGCTGATTGTCATTGGGGGCATATATTGATGCGATGGTGACCTTTTGTTCATCAAGGACCACTTTAATAAAGATGTACCAACCTCTGGGATCGATCTTGGTACTTTGATGATGAAAGTGTGTGTTCTTAGCAATCAGAATTGCTATGCCTCTGGAACTAGAACTGCCTTTCACATGATATTGTTGTTGTATCCAGTTAGCTCTCAGAAGGGGCTGGACCGAGGAATGCAGATGGGTTTCCCATAACAGAACTATATCTGCTCTCAATTTAGCAAGGTTAGTTAGAATCCTCTTCCTCTTGATAGGATTATTTAATCCTCACACATTAAGAGATAGGACATTCCACTTGGGCTCCTGTTATGGCTCAGGTGGGGTGTCACCTGACGCTGCCACCACTCTGGATTTAGGTTCCCTTGAGAAGGCCCAGAGCACC
>NW_015170305.1:386266-386569 GCF_001447785.1 Gekko japonicus | reverse complement strand
GTCTGTGGCTTCAGCGATGGCGGAGGCTCTCTCCTGAACAGGGGAGGCATTCCGCGCTCCAGGGGTGTTGGAGGAGTGCCACCTCAAGTGGCACCCCCAGGTGAGCCTCAGTGTGGAGGCTCCAAGCCAGGGGCGCTTGGGGGGCGACCTCTTCGATGGCTTTAAGCCGGAGAATTGAGGCGCTCCTTTTTGCCCCAATCGGTCCACCCCCTGAGAGGCTCGGTTTTCACCGAGCATAGCTGATGCCGGCCGGGACAAGCAAGAAGTTCAGCGAATGAGGCGTGACTAAAAGAGGTCTGTGGT
>NW_015170305.1:385948-386097 GCF_001447785.1 Gekko japonicus | reverse complement strand
AGCGCTCAAGTGTGCCAAAGACTTAGCTGTTTTTGCGGATAAGTTTGCACTTGCTGAAGGAGAGTGAAAAGGCTCTCTTTAGTGTAAACAAAGCTGAAAATGGCTGGCATCCGAGGAAAAGGAACGAAAGTTGGGCGAGGTGGTCAAAG
>NW_015170305.1:352518-383954 GCF_001447785.1 Gekko japonicus | reverse complement strand
CATGACAGCTCCATTAATTTTTTATTTTATTTTTATTTACATGTGATTTATATACCGCCCATGACCCTTAATGGGTCTCAGAGCAGTTCACAGAGTACTACAACAACGTAGTTGATGTCTATCTAGGGCCACAATGCAGTGAGGGGAGGGGATATCCTACCAGCACCCTTTTTTCGGCATGGTCTTTCTGCTCCGGCAGCTTCGTTGTTTTTCCCGCGATCCGGATGGCTGTCGGCCAGACTCGATTCTAGGGCCACAATGCAGTGAGGGGAGGGGATATCCAACCAGCACCTTTTTTTTCCCCGGCATAGTCTTTCTGCTCCGGCAGCTTCGTTGTTTTTCCCGCGATCCGGATGGCTGTCGGCCAGACTCGAGCAGGCTTTTTCTTTTGATGTTCTCTCCTTCAGAGCGCCACATCTCGGGCGCAGCTTTGCGGCCAACATCCCAACAGCTCCTGCCGCGCTGCGTCCTGCGTCATCACGTTGCTCCGACTCCAACTCCGCCTCCGCTCGGTCCGGACGCTGCCTTCCTGGGTCGCTCTCCGCCGCCATTTCTTTCTCGCCGCCGCCGCCTCTCCTTTTTCCTCGCCGCTGCCGATCGCCTTCCCAGCGCAGAGCCAGGAGGAGGGTGCCCCCTTGCATCTAGGGCAGGTACCCATTCCTCTGTTGTTATTAGAGCCGCTGGGTTGGCGGAGCTGGGACGGGGGCCGGGGGCTCAACCCGGCCACGGTGGGGATTCGAACAGCCTTTATGGCTGTTCGCTACAGATGTTAACCGCAGGCGTCGTATTGCCTGCGCCACCGCTGAGAGTGTACTTGGAGATCTCAGGGAAAAAATGAGTTCTAAAAAATGTTTTGCATGAAATTCTTGTGTTAGTAAATAGTGTCAAGCAATAAAAAAGGTATATATATATAGTATGTTGTATGATAACTCTTTCGCCAGGTGTGTGTTTTCTTAATATATCAGAAGAAACAGGGAATTGTTATCACTTATAAATCTAAGTATAGTAGCTAGGCAAATCCCACTGGAATAATATCAGAAAAAACAGCAAACAATAATAATAACTACCATGATTCAAAATGGAACAATAACTTACAACACTTAATGGATCTACATCAACATATTGAATAAACCTTTACAAAATGCACAATGAAGAAACCTGCTCCTATAGAGAATATATGTAGAAAAATCACAAATTAGTAAAATGTGTAGTTATTGAAGTAATACTATAATTTAGTTCAAACTCAAAGCCTAAACTTCGCCTTCAGTTACTGAATTGAAACCAATTTTAAATTATGATATTGCAAAAGTAATAACAAAAACTGAAATTTCTAACTATATTTGTAGTAACAATAATGAAAATAATCACTCTATTTGTAAATTGATTGGGGATCAACTATACAAATTAATTAGGTATAATGAAAATAGAATTATTTTTTTTAAAAGAAAGAAAGAAAAAACAGTGAATTTTAATGTATGTAATTACTTTCTAAATATATATGCTCTTAAATTTATGATTTATGTAATTAATGACTTGTGTATAAATTAAATAATATAAACAATATTATAGCCTTATATATAATAATCAGTTGTTAACAACAAAATTGATTAATTATCGATGTTATATGTAGTTACAATTAATTCAAGCAGATAAAAAATGAAAGTTAAATAAAACTGTTCTAGACAAGAATCAGCCTCACTTAACCATGTAAGAACGGATCTTACTGTGGCTAATGGAGCAACCTCCACTAAAAAAGACTGATAATAAAAGGAAGCAACCCTGAGAAAGCCCCCCTCCCCCTCCCAAACCTTTGATATGCAGTTAAAACTTTTATTCAGACCAATTTCCCACAACCACTGCTCCACGCTCGCTCAAAAAACAGGATTGAGTAGACGCGAGGGAAATCACGCGAAGCTGCAGGGCAAAATGTGGCCACACAGCAGCTTGTGTGAAATTGACATGTACCATCAGGGCAAAAGGGAAGAACGAGCATGGAGCAGCACGTGTGGGAAATCGGTGTCAATTAATTCATTCAGATGAAATTTAGTGCTTTAAAAAAAATTTACAGGGCAAAAACGAACTCATCCTTAATATTAAAATACATAACATGCCTATTGTTAGGTCAAGCATATATTATGGACACTTTATTATCTTTGATGGGCGAGAACAGCATCTTCCTTTTTTGTGAGTATTTGTTGGTTTCCATCTGCATGGGATATTTAGGTTGTGTAAGAGCCTGTTGCCTTCGTCTAAGTCATTAACATAGAAGATCCTGTCGTCATGGGTGATTTGCAGCTTCGATAATTTGAACCATCTGTAAAGTATTTTAGCTTGCTGGAGCGCTTCCGTAATCGGTTTTAAATCTCTGCGACTTGCTAAAACAGCAGGGGGCAGATCCGGGGAAAACAAGGATCTTATTGTGTTGAAAAGTAAGTGCTCCTCTGATTCTTGCTAACTCTAATATCTTCCGTCTGGTTCTTAGATCGGGAATGGTCACTAAAACGTCCCCGGGCCCCCGGCGAGCTGAATTTTCAAATGATCCCAGTCTATAAGCCTCTAGTATTACCGCCATCACAATGTCATTCTGTGGCACTGTAGTTAAGGGCACTGAGACGTTTTCGGCTGCCATTTTTTGTGCACCACTTGCCTCACAGTCTGATTTTTGCTCTTGAGTTGTACTTTTAAAAAAGTCTTTTATGTTTTTTTGAGACCTAGATGTAGATGCCGCTTTGTCTAAATGAAGTTTGCCCATGAATTATAGTTAAAAAGAAGAGGCTTTTTGGAAGATTTCGGGGTTTGGGAGTGAGGAGAGAGCAGAGCTATTCCTTTAAGCATCCATTGCCATTGGTGCTGACGTCACGCCCTCCCTTCCTGTCCTTCACCCACCTCCAGGAACATATCAACATGACTTTCTTTTCATTTCACAATCTACCCGGCACTGCTCTTCCTCTTTGTGAACTAGTTAACCATTATCTATTTCATGTGAAACACTCTGCCCTTGCTGAATCCCCCTAATCCCCTATCAGGAAGTGAATAGATAACTTCCCCACCCAAACCACTGACTAATTTAAGCTATAAGGGGCAATAGTCCTAGCTGGGCTAGGCTCATACTGCAGTCCATGGCAGGAAAGGGGAGTGTTGCTGGGCAGCTTGTTAAGTGATCCAGGAAAACTGTGTACAAGGCAATTTTTATCTTAACCTGCATTGCTTTTCACTGACTGGCCTGCCTGAGGCAGTGTGGCCCAATGATGGTACATCAGTCTTCGGTCTTCTGCTGCAGATGTGCAGAGCAACTCCCCCCCCCCAACCTGGGTGGAGGGAGCAGAAAGAGAAGTACTGTACCCCAGGTTCAAATGCAGAAAAAGTTACAAGTAATATACCTATTTTATAATGAGGTAACAGTGATGCATATCTGGTCTTGTAACAGAGGACAGGATTCCTTTACCTTCAACCAAGCAGAAAAGGACATTTGATTTTGACAGGGGCCATTTGCAAGGTCTTACCATTGCAGAAGACAGGAGGGCCTGGTGTGATGTGGTCCATGGGGTCGCAAAGAGTCGGACTCGACTGTGTGACTGAACAACAACAAAACGGCTGCAGAGATGAGATGTGTGAGGACAGGAGAGTGATTTTATAAGTTGCATTAAGTCTCCATTGGGAAGAATATATATCTAATTAATTACCTAACTAACTAAAATACTAAGTCTTGAGTCATATTTCCCAGCAGAAAGCAATGCTCTTACCCCCCCTCGCCAGCTATTTCTGTATCCCAGCAGCATTCTCCACAGACATATATACTATGCCACCATTTCCTGGCACTTTTCCATGCAGACACATCACCAAACCAAAACATTTATGTGCCTAAAGCCTATTAGACTTCAGCAGCTATGAAAAGCTCTTTAACTGGCTACCCTGAGCTTACTGTCTTTGGGTATAAACATCACACATGGCAAGGACTGAAGAAGAAGAGTGCCCCAAGGTCAGAAAACTGCAAAGATATAGTTAAACCTAATTTTTTGGCACCAAGTTAAATTGGAAAAAAGGGGTTTAAAAGTACAAAGTGTGTTTTGTTTTTTAATCCAGTTGAATCAACAAGCCATTTCCTGCATTAATTTTCCAGCTAATGTAATTATATAGCCACAAGCTTTGGCTCCTGATCAGTTAAAAGACCGGGGGGGGGGGGCTGGGGCTGGAGCTCTGGCCTACCACATATTAATCATCACATCAGATAGAAGGAAGTGGGCTGCATTGTGGTTCCTGGATTGCAAGTCAAGCCCTTAACCACATCTGATGTAGCTGTGCTTTAGTCTCTAAAATATACACATTTTATTAGTATTTCTGCAATATGCTCATGCTACGGGCAGATTACATGCATTGCTGCTTCCAAACGAGGCCCTACTGGAGCTTGGAGCTAAGTGTGCACAATCCATCACTTTGTCTTGCAAAGGTAATCACCATACTTAAGCTCACCATATTAAGTCTGAGATATATGCATCTGCACAAGGATATGAGCAGAGCCTGCGACTGCTGAGTTTGGATGACATTGAGCATTTGCCCACATGGCTGCTTCACCCTGAGGTGATGAAATGGGTTTTCTGGATTAGCTTCCAGACTTGGGGACTGAGCCCCATTGGACACAGAGCCCCTGGGCAGGACCCAAGTGGAGGGCTGAATGGGAGCGATCCCCCTGGCTACTATTAAAGTGAAGGGGGCTTAGAACATCTGTAACCCTTCTCCATCCATTAATGGTGGCAACTGGTGAGCCTGGGCTGCCCTGCCTGGTGTATTCAGCTGAAATGGGGTCACAGCATTAGCTATTGCCTTGATCTCTGCGTCTATATTGGTTTAATTATTTTTAACATGGCCAGAAATTATCAAGGTTTGTGCTCCTCATACTAAAGAAACTGAACACTGGCTTTGATGCTAAGCGATTTCACAGTCCCTTATGGATTTTTTAAAACTACATTTAGTCTCCTCCTTCTGCAAGTAAAAGCAGTTTAATGGCCTTTACTAAATTTTCCGTCCACTTCAAAGATGCATGGCTTGTCTGCACATGTGATACTGAAAAGCACACATTTTAAAACAAATGTTCTCTTGTAATATCAGGTCATAATGAAATTACTGGTCAATGTATTATGCCCTTTGTCAGATTCAGGTGCACTGGAATAGATTTCCAGGATAAAAATGCAAGATATGTTCACTGATGATTGCGATGGGATATACTTCATGCCTTATCTCATAACAAACAGTTGGTAGGAAACATTTTGGAGAGTTGCCCTTTTTATTTGCAACTGGTGTCAAATAGCTCAACAGGTGCCTGGACTTCTCTTTTCATAGTCTTAGCATAAGGGTTGCAGTAAGAAACCATAAACATAACATCTAGTTAGATGCTACTAGAGATGCTCCAGCTGCATTTAGATGTGTTTTGCTCCTCCCCCTTTGCAAGGTGCAATGAAAGAGTCCTGGTTTAAAACTTGGTCACTCACAATGTATCAGTGCAGGTGCATGGCAACAAGAATTAAGTTCCCCACAAACTGGGTTACCAAACCAGGATTTAATTGAGGTTTAGAATTTAGGTTTGTGGGGTGAGTCGGGGAACAGTCCCTGTTAACCCATACTGCTGGATTCACATATTATGGGTAACTGAACTTAGTTTTAAACCACGATTCCCCCAGGAAAAGCATTAAGAGTTGGGCAAAGGAGGAGAAAATTGACTAAAATCACCCTCCTTGGTACACAGAAATTATCTGGGGGATCCAACCAGTTGATCTCAGTGATCATGAGATATGTAATCATAGCATTACCATACCTTCAGGTCATTGAAGTGACTGAACAACATTGTATGGGAAGGCAATCTTACAACAGTATTGATTACATTACTTACAAGGTTCATAACTTGTTTGTTTATCCAGAACTTGTTGTTCACAATTTTGTCTAAACTGATAAAAAATGCATGTCTTTAAAAAAAAAAAACCAAACATAAGACACCCTAATTTTTTCCCCACCATTACTTTCTTTAATTTTTTAAAAAGATATACTGCTAAATTTTAACCTTGGGGAATTTCAGACAGGCGCTTTCTCCCGGTAGGGAACCGATTCTCAACCGGGTGCTGGTCTGTCATTTAAGACAGAACCCGGTTGAGAATCGGTTCCCTACCGGGATCTGACTGCCATTTCACACTCAAAAGTCTCTGTTCCGTATAGGAACCGGGAGGGAAGCGATTTACCTGTCAACCGCTTCCGAGGAGTCTCCCGTTCCCTCTCCCGGTTCCGATACGGTTCTTTCCCTCCTTTTTTCGGCCGCGCGGGCTTTTTTTTTTTTTGAACGTTCGGCTTATATTGATATATCGATATAACGCTATACCGATCCCATTGGAATACATTGGAATACTGGTATATCGATATATCGCTATAAGACGGACTTTAAAAAAAAAAACTGTGGGGAAACAAAGCGGTGCGTGTGTGAAACGCCGAACCGCTTGTGAATCGGCTCCTTTCCGGTAGGGGCAAGCTGTGTGTGAAACGGCAGCCCTGTACCGGTTCATCTGGAAACGGAAGACTCCCGGCTTGAAACCGGGAGAAGACGGGTAATGTGAAATTCCCCCTTGTTAATAATGCCTGTGGATCCAATCTATTATTTTAGAAGCTAAAGTGTTATTTTAGGTATCACCAAAGGTTTAGCCATGCACAGTAAGATTTTTTTTCGCATGTGAACATACATACACTAGGCACCAACAACTTTTGGAAGTTCCCCCAAATTCAAAAGTAGTTTTCTATGTGGTAAGAAACCTGCCGTTTGTGAAACAGAATCCTAAAATTTGCTTAAGTGCCTCGCACTGGTTTTATAGTTCTTTGGATCCTGTCCACTGTTTTTTTAATTCATTAAACATGAAAAAGCACTTTCAGTCCAATATTTATCAAGAGAAAAACAACATAGTCCACATTTGTCTGCTTGTGAATTCGTTAATAGCCACAGCCCTTATGTCTCAATCACAACCCATATTCATTTACAAAGAAATACCGTAACCCTACAGCAGTGTGTCATACTAAACTTCTTGTGGTTTTTAATGCTAGCCATGCTAGTCAAGTAAAGGCCCGAGGCTTACAGGAAACATATCAACAGAACTTTCTTTACATTCCTTTAGGAATGGTATTCAAAATTACAATTTAAACTCCCATTCCCTGCACAGTACACTGAAACAATGGAAATTAAGCTGTCAAAAATAAGGCAAATGGCATGAATGAAATCCATTGAAATCAATAAATATAAGAATGCAACGAAAGTGCTATTAAATAATCTTTCTTTTTTAAAAAGTATACTATTTAATACACTTTGACATCCTTTCCAGAGGCATATATGTATCAGGGTGGTCTAAGAGTTGCGACGAATTTGAACTGTCTGTTGGAATAATTACTAGTTACCTATTTGTACATTTCCAAAATTGTCAACATATTGTCCCAACCTGTATTTTGTAATGAAAAGCTATTCCTTTAGACTTTAGGGTGTTCACATTTATCAGCAGGGACTTTATTCCATGTTCCAAAGTATGGGGAACTCAGGAGATTTTAATAAGGCAAGGGACAGGATTCCTGGCTAGTTTCCAAGGCCTGTTCATGAAGGTATTGAAGATCGAACTGCAAACAAAATAAAGAAGCAATTTATTTTTTGTAGTTACTTTTTAAATACCCCAGTATCTACAGTGTCACCAACAGAGTTCAAAAAGTTGCCCTCTAGGCAAGGCGATTTGTGCCATCAACCACGTAGCTAGTAAGTAAGCCAGTAATTCCTTATAATAATACTCAGTTGGTATTTAGAGTCTTTGCACTAGCAGAGATTTATGTGCTTTTGACAAATACTGACATGTATTCTGAATCACAAGTGAGATCATGCACAAGCTGCTGTCTCTCCATGATGTCCTTTCATGAGCTTTAAGAAAAATCTCTTCCTCTAGGTAAGTATCTCATAGAAGAGCAAAGCTCACCCTTGAAGAGAAAGTTAACGACATTGGAGCATATCTATAAGGTAGAGACATTGCTGCCAAAAGCTTTCAAAATGAGCACTCTAAGGACCGATAATGTCTTGGCTATCTTTTGTGTGTGTGCATGTGTGTGTGTGAGCACGTGCCAGCATAAGCAGCATTAACTGCGACCTGAGAATCATGCCTAGGATTTTAAATATGGGATGGCCACTTGACCGTCTTCAGCCATTCTACTTATGATTATGAAGTCTTCTTCTGAAGCAAAGGAAGCTTCCAATGCCCAAGCACATAGTGTGATTCTCAGAATTTCCTACTAAAGAATTTCAAATGATGCCAGGAGTGCAGTAGTTAATCTTACAAGGCAGTACCCGCTTTTGTCCCCAACATTTCAAATTCAGGACTTCACACTACAAATTAGTAACTCCAGTGACCTGTATAAATTTAAGAGTGCCTTCAGGTCAGCTACTCTGAATATAGAAGACACAATTCATTCATGCCTGAAGCTCAGATTCTAAATCTGTATGCCATTAGTGATATTTAAAAGGTTTTAGATTTCCAGCCAGCATCAGATGGGGAAAATGAAATCTTAAGTTAACAGGAGGACTTAAAAAAATTGTTCTGACTCAACTTTTGACTTATATGATTCCCTAATTGCCCTAAATACAAACTCTGGGAGATGCTAATTTGAACATAATTTGCTTCTTCGTTTTACAGATGGCATAGTTTCTAAATACAGACTTTAATAAAATTTGAGTACATATTATATACGCTATATGCACCATGTTTCTCAAAGTTACATTGGAGAAGAATCCTTGAAACCTCTGATTCTTGATTGACCAGCCTGCCTTATAACCAACTCTATATGAAAAATGCTTTGTAATAGAATCCATAAACAGGTACAATGCAAGGTGTAGCAGTAGAACTGCTTTTTTCTATTAAAATTCTAACACAGCAGACTATCACAAGGTCTGAGAGAGCTTTGAACACAAGATGGAAATTTTGATCTTGGGGGGGGGGGAACCTTCTAATTTCCACAATGCCCTTTGGAATAATGCAATAAAGTGTTTTTCTTTAGTCTAAAATGTGACCCTCAGTGAGCACACAAATCCTTCTTGAATCAAAAAGAACAGAATAATGAAATACAGCATTATTTCAAAATGATATGAGAAACAACATATTCAGCAAGACTTAAAGTGGCTTGAACAAATTGTCTCTTGATTAGGTGGGTTTTGAATTTAGTGAGCATAATCCAACAGACACTGCTGTTATGCACCTTTTTTCAGCAGTGCTTTCAAAGAAAGCCTTGTACAACTCACTAAATGAAGAGAGAACACCAGTATTTGGCTGCCCTAACATGTGTTAACACTGGTTACAAAATCATTAATTCATTTATTTAAAACTAGGAATAAGGTCTGTTGTGGAAATCTAGAAAGATGTGATGTGTAACGAATACATAAGCTGGAAGCAGGTAAAGTCCATCCCTCAAATTGATAGGAATGTCCCACCTGTATTTTTGGACACTGAGAAAGCTTTTGACAACCTCAACTGGTCCTTTCTGTTAGAACAACTACAGGATTGTCATTGTGGTGATACCTTTTTTACAATGGTGAGAGCAATTTACATGAGACAATATGCTAATGTAATGGTAAATGGGGATATTTCGCAGAAGTTTGAAATATAAAAAGGAACCAGACAAGGATGCCCTTTATTTCCATTACTCTTTATTTTTGCTCTTGAAACCATGAATGATATGGTGAGAAAAGATTTTCAGATTAAAGGAATTAAATTAAAAAGAGAAGCCCTTGCAAGCCTTTGCAGATGATCTGGTATTTATTTTGGAAGACCCACGTTTTTCCAGTACTCAACTTTTGGATACTTTAAGGAATTATGGACAAATGGCAGGGTTGAAAATTAACTTTAGGAAGACAAAAATGTTGACAAAGAACTGCATGAAAGAACATATCCAACAACTACAAGAAAAATCTGGCACTGAAGTACAGAAAAAAATAAAATATTTAGGTATACTTTTAACAAACAGATGCAGTTCATTGTTCAAGGATAATTATAGCAAACTCTTGAGCTCCATTAAAAAAGACTTGGAAAAATGGAATCAATTTCAATTATCTTTTATGGGAAGAATAGCTACGATCAAGATGAACGTTTTACCGAGAATCTTCATTTTATCTCAAACAATTCCAATTGCACTGAACCAACAATACTATAAAGAATTAGAAAAACTGACATGGTGGTTTATATGGCAAAACAAAAGACCAAGAATTAAGATGAAAGTATTACAAGACATGAAATAAAGGGGAGGCTTTGCAGTACCCAACTGGCAACTTTATCATAAAGCTGCAGCCCTGACTTGGTTGAAAGAATGGATTACCCTGGAAGACTCAAGGCTATTGAAATTAGAAGACCATGATTTGAAACTAGGATGGCATGCCTTTATATGGTATGAGAAAATGGAAGTACATAAATATTTTAAGCAACACTTATGGCATATGACACCAGAAAATCTCGCTAAATGGTACCCAAATGTGTCGAATGTCTGCTGGAAATGTGTAAAAAAACCAGTTCATTTTTCTACATGTGGTGGACATGCAATGTTACAAAGAATTTGGATGTGGATCCATGAGATATTGCAAAAGATACTAGATACAACTATACCATTTGTATCAGAACTGTTTTTATTAAATATAGTACCAGAGACATTTAAGAGACCAGATAGATATATACTCATACATGTAATGACTAGGTCTAGAATTTTATATGCAAAATATTGGAAAAAAGAAGAAATAATTTACAAATTATTGGAAACAGCAGAAATGGATAAACTGACTTTACAATTACATGAAAAACAAGAAGAAATCTTTGAAAATAACTGGTTAAGAATTTATAAATGGTTGGAGGACTATCTTAAGAAACACCAAAAATAGGCTATAAGCTCTGAATATGGACAGTAAAAAATGAAACGTGTATACAGTATAGATTCCCTTTAGACATAAGTAAGCAAAAGTAATGAGTACAGACTTCTGTTTTATTGTTTGTTAACTTTTCTTTGTTGTATATGTTATGCTCTATTGCTTTACTCTTTCTGGAAAATAAAAAATTTCTTAAAAAAAAAAAAAAGGAATGTCCCACCTGGAGTTGGCAACTCTCTCTCTTCCCCAGGCAAGCATCAACTAACCTTTATTTTCCCCCATAGCATCAACAAAGCACACACTTGTAGAAAAGGTTTTACTTTAATTGAAGCAATAGGTGCATAACAGAATCACTGTTCAGAATGAGGGGTAAGCATGGAGCACAATGGATTATAGTACATTCAAAAAGCTGAGACCCAATTGCGGGACTTCCTGCGCGCGCCTTTGGGCCTGGGAAGTACCATGAGATCACCCAAGCAATTATTCAGCAGCAACCACCTGTGGCCTTGAGAGGTATGGACGTTCCTGCAACTAGGCAATTAAGCGCATCAACATGCATACATGGGAAAGTGAAAGCAAACAAGCGTATACATAGGAGAGAGGGGGGAAAACCATTTGGCAGCTTGCTGACACCCCCTCAGTCTTCAGCTTTGCATTCCCCCCCCCCGACCTGCCATCATATCCATGCTCTGAAGCCCTGACTGCCATGTCACAGTGGCTGTCATAGGGTTAGGAGCGGGTGATATGTTCAGAAAGTGCGAGACTCAGGCAAGGTAGCCAGTGGATAGGGACAGCTTCGGAGTGACCCATCATGGAGCCAACTGAGTTACAGGAGCTCTCTGGAGTTCCACAGATATGACTTTAATATCACCTCCTACCTGATTTGTCTCTATGAAGATTCTGGGGAAAGAACCTAGAACTTTCTGCTTGCAAAGCATATTCTCTACTGTAGAGGCACATCAAGTTGTACCCTGCAGCATACACTGTTCAGTGCACTCATTTGTACCATTGCCTCTTTTTTTGGGGGGGGGGTTGCTCAAAAACAACAGTGGTACCTGCAACCTCGAAACTGGTCTCCCCCTCCCTCCCACCACCACACAACAGCCATACCCACATGAGTCTCCCCTCCTTGACTGTGTTCCAGGCCTCTCTCTCCACGGGGGGGGGGGGCTAAATGTGGTGATGTGTGTGCATGGAAGTTTGGGGAATTGTCCATCTTTCCCCCGTTGTCTCCCGGTGATGTATTCCATGGCAGGGCAGTGTGGTGTGGCTCTGGGACAACAGGAGGTGGGGCGGGCGGTCCCCCAGCACTCTGTGAGGTCCCTGGAGCAGCGGACAGGGCAACTGCCGGAGGCAGCAGAAGGACAGGTGGTGAAGCAGCAGCATCAGGAGCAGCTGCTCAGTGGAGGGGAGAGCCCCTTCCCTTCTGGAAAGCGGGCTGCCCATTGGGCGAAGGAGATGGCCCCTGGTGCACACCCGGCTCCCCACCTCCCACCCACCCACCAGGTGCTTGTCCCCGAGAGGCCGGTGGTAGGCTGAGAGGAAGCGAAACCGGGATGCAGCAGGGGTGGGCTTTTTTTGACACATCGACAGTGGCAGCTCCCTGGAGTGGCAGCAGAGCACCTGCTCGGTGGAGGGGAAAGCTCCCTCCCTTCCAAGAAGCGTGCTGGCCAGTGGGCTGAGGAGATGGCCCCTGATACATGGCCGGCTCCCCGCCTCACACCCACCCACCAGGTGCTTGTCCCCGAGAGGCCACTGGTAGGCCATGGGGAAGCGAAACCGGGATACGGTGGGAGCAGGCTTTTTTTGTCACATCGGCGGTGGCAGCTACCTGGAGCAGCAGCGGGTCTGAAGCGAGGTGAGTTGAGCATGGCTCCTCTTCCAAAATGAACAGTGGGGGGCAGGCAGTGCCCATAGGCACCGGTTTCAGTGCAGGCCGAGGCCAGGCCGGATGCAGCAGCAACGTGAAGCGTCAGGGTCGGAATCAGTGGGAAGCGACAGGGCCAGAGTCTCAGTCTTCTGAGGGGGCCAGGCGCAGTGGCAGTGTCATCTGAGGTAAATTTTTACGGGTGCTACTTCTGTGGGCAGGACTTAGGCAATGCAGCCAGTGGATAGGGACATGTTCTGAGTGACAGATCATTGAGCCAACTGATTCGGGAGCATGTGGAATGTTCTGGAAAGTGCCACCCAAACGGCAATTATTATAGAGAGAGATAGTTACATCCTGCCTTTCTCCAGATTATTGGGACACCAAGCAGCTTGCATCAGTTAAAAACAAATACAATCTCACATCACAAAAATACAGTTCAAAAGAAGCTGACCACAACTTCTGTTCATCAGTGATCAAAAGTAAGTTAGAAAAGCTCTGCTTTAGAGAGCCTCCAAAATCTGTGCAGAAGCCCATTCCACAGCATAGGTGAAGCCACCAAGAAAGCACGAGCACAAGTAATGACTGCTGTTACTGATCTGAGAGAAGGGATTGCCACTAATCACTGGTCCAGTTGTTGCAGCTGCCTCATGGGCACATATAGGTAGGAGTGATCCTTCAGATATGACCATCTCAGGGCACGAAGAGCTTTGAGATTAACACCAGCATCTGGAAATGTTACTGTCCTTAGTCTCTGCCTTAGATACCAGCAACTTTTTCACTGAGAGAGGAGAAAGAATTATGTTACACCTGCATCGAATAGCAGAGCAAAACTGCCAACTCATCATAAGTACATGCAGTATCAGACTGTGGTAGGAAAACATGTGCACAGCTAAATACATCCAGATATATGAAATAATCTACTGTATTAGAAATGAACCACAGACTCACATGCTCCCCTTCCCTCTTTTGTGAACAAAGCTTCTTTTTAATTTCCTGTTTAGTGCAGCCATAATTAGCTGTGATGTCCAAATCAGCATGTACTTCCCCTCCAACCCAGAATTAGGAACAATGCTGTGAAGTAGGTTTCTGATGCTGGTTTTTTAGGGATACCATAAACCACCATTTGTTCATTTGGATGTCATAGTAAGTTATGGTTAATGCTAACCAAGGTGTTGAAAGAAATCCAGGATCAACAGGAGAGGGGAGCTCATGAGCCTTCAGTTTGATTCTCATGTTCCAACTCTGTGTTTTAACCATAAGGTTTTTTGTGAAACCCAAAGCATCCTATGATGTTGCTTCTGGATTTTAATGGAAGTGACATCAGTATGTCAGCATGATGCAACAGTCCCCACTCCCCAATTGCTCCTGGGGATTGACAGCTGCAGCCAGGCAACCCTAGTTGGCCCTGATCTTATCAGAACTTCTTCCTCGGCTGGATTCAGTTTGCTTCCATTGCTTTGTAGCAACCCTGGTATGCCTTGGTGGCCTCCCATCCAAATAGTGACCAAGGCTGACCCTGTTTAGCTGCCAAGATCTAAGGAGATAAGGCTAGCCTGCGCTGTCAAGGTCAGACCTACCTCAAAACATTCGTCATTGTGTTGTTACCAAAAAATTAAAAAAACACCCACATTTTGGTTGAAAATCCGAAAAAGATGACACAAAGTAGGCCGAATGAAAAAGAGAAGGACGAGACTAACTCCACAAGACAGAAGTTAAAGAAATCCAAGGAGAAAAGGTAGAGTATTTGCATGAGCTGTGTAGTATTTATGCAGGGGAAATGTAGAATAATATATTTATAAAATATAATGTATCATTTTCTCCTACATCCTCAAGAACTGGCAAAATTCACAGTGTGTAAAACATGTTAAAAACAAATCAAAATCATTCCTTTTCTTATTGGTGTCAAGGTTAATGTATTGTCAGACTATAGTAACATATGGAACAATCAATAAAACATTTTGACACTCACGTCTGGCTCTCTTACATCTGGCCTGAAGCACTGCTAATCTAATGCCTAGTCTGTTTTACATTATCTACTCTTTACCTTACAAGGGTTTTGTTTTCCTGATGTTACTAGGCAGGGAGTATTATCTTATAATGTGGTACTTTTACTTATTGGCTGAAGAAGTTTTGTCTACATGTCATTCAATGTTTAATGCCAACAAAAATTTTGGGCAAAATTAAACACTTTCAAGGCCCATTAACTTCAGTGTGAAATATCTGAGCATCTGCTTTGCAGTGCATTCCTAAGCAAGGTTACCCTCTTCTAGGTCCACTAAAGTTCATGGGTTTTAAAAGGGTATAACTCTGTTAGGATTGCACTGTTATTGTCCCTTTGAAAGCAATGGGTCTTAAAAGTATCTTAACCTTTCCTGGGTCATGCCACCATTTCATGACTTCCACTTTAGAATGAAACCACTCTGATAACTGTATAACTAGGTCCAAAATCTTATTATTGTAGAGGAAGGAAGGAAGGAAGGAAGGAAGGAAGGAAGGAAGGAAGGAAGGAAGGAAGGAAGGGACCGATCCTCAATATCTTAAATCAGCAAAGCCTGTCTTCAGATAGAATTTCGCTGGGTGAATAACTAGAGCATTTAAGCTTAGAGTGAAGGCCAGTTTTCAAAGTAAAACCATAATGCAAATCATTTAAAGTATGTTATGTAAATAAGCAGTAAGTCTGACTGCGGTTTCAGCTCCAGTACTCTGTAATTTCCTTTGAAAGTCCCTCTTTCCCCCGCCTTTTTCTTTCCTTAAGAAAGCCACTGTTTGGAGTTCAGTGTAATCTCATTATGTCTAGTTGGCACTTCCTCCAGCGGAGGCAACAGCTGCATAACTCAGATAAACTTGAGAGAAGCTGAAAAGACATGATGTTGTTGGAGACGGAGCAGGCTGCTTGTAGCCGCTGCTTTCTCTTGGCAGCACTTGCAGCAGTTCAATCTCACCCCCAATCTTACAATGTACAAATGCACTTAACAGACATTACAGGCAGCAGTATGAGCAAATCCCTTGGAGATGCATTTAGACGTGAAAAGACAGCTTTGCCAGCTTGTCACTGCTACATCGCATTAATAATGATGGAACCGTGATTGGTGTCCAGAGCACTGTTCATCCTGAGCAGAATATAACTGCGGTAATCATAAAATGGGCAATGGGCAGTTTGCTGCTAAGAAGGGCTTCCTGTATTAATGAGCGGCCACTCATGCGCATGGTTTAGAGGGAACACTGGTCCGGAACATAAAATGAGTGAATGGGAAAAGCTGGATCAGGAGTCTTTAGTATGGCACACCCAAGCTGTATATTTCTAACTTCTGCTCCGAAATATTTGTTCCTTATGGCCCTATAATGCCAACATAATGATAGTTTATGATATTAAGCTGATAAAGTGATAGGCGCAACTTCTCATAAATAAAAATGAGTTGGTAAAGCCAAAGCATAATATATTTTATATTTACAAATTGCCCAGGTATTGAATACAAGGAACTTTCTTAGGACACAATTGGATGTGATAAAGATAACAGACCTTTAAACTGTAAACTGATTGTCATCCAGTAAAGCAATGGTAAACTCTGTGTAATATGTTCAATTTGTCTAGCTCCTGATATCAAACAAGCTGCAGCATTTTGCACCAGCTGAAATGTCCAAGTTTTCATCAAGGGAGGTCCCATGTCCAGAGCATTACAACAGTCTAGCCGCAACATTACTGTTGCCTGGATCCGCATGGTCAGATTGGCTGGGTAAACGTATGGAGGTAACTTCCATGCTAAACAATAGAAGCCATTTTTCACAGCAGAATTCACCTGCTTCTCCAGCAATAATGGTGGAATATGTATAACCCCTTAATCCCAAAGTCCCTCAGCAAGAGCCAGCAAAATCCCATCAAATATGAGAAGCACAATACTCTCTAAGACCTTGGCCTTACTGATCAGCATCACAGCTGTCCTGCCAGGATTCAGTTTCAACCTTTTGCACTTTACTGTGGCAGCCAGCACAACCAATAGTAATAACAGCACAGACAGTTTGGTTTTGATTAACAGAACTGAGATGAGATTGAAAGGATAAATTGGGATTGCTACATGCACAGTTTCCCTTTTACAGACTGGTAGACATCTGTGGTCCTTCTTGGTTTATTCCCTTGCATCAGTATCATGGTCTCCTCTGCCTGCCAATGTCTCTCCAAGCAACTCTTAACTTCTCTTTAGTCAGAAATGCCAAGCCAAGGGTTGAAACAAGGACTTTCTGCATGCAGATCATATGCCCTGCCGCTATGTTGTGTTTCTGACTATATTGAATTATATAGTGGTGACCATGGTAGCCTATTGCAAGAAAAGCAAACAGGACAGTCATGACCCCTTAAATACTAACATCTGAGAAAGTGGGCCCTCGTTCAAAGCTTATGCTGAGATTTTAAAACTGTTAATCTTACTGGTGACACCCAAGCCTGAAACTCCACACCAGTTGGGTGAGGAGGTGCATATAGATGTTGAACAACATTGGGGAGAGAAGCACCTACTGAGGGACCTCACATGTTAAGGGGTATCTAGAGGACACATTCTCACCCAGTGCCACCCTCTGTCCCTGATCATGGAGAAAAGAGGTAAGCCATTGAAGGGCTAGCCCCCAAACTCCTACATCGGCAAGGCAATGGGTCAGAAGATTGTAATCGACCATGTTGAATGCTGCCATAAGATCTAATAACAATACCAGTGCCAACCAAAGCTCCCTCTAAGCTGTGGAGCCCTGTGAGCAAAAATTCTACTTTGTGAGCAACTGGCATTAAAGTTCTGAGTGAGCGATTTGGCTACTGCATAAATTAGTTTGCTCTGGAGCCATCCTTCCTGACCTAAGACAAAAATGTGTGAGCCAGAGGCTAAAAAACTGTGAACTAGCTCACACTAACTGAGCTTAGAGGGGAAACTGGCACTGACCTGCCTCAATCCAACTGTCTGCAGAGATCATCTTTTAAGGCAACCAACATAATCTCTGTCCCATGGCTGGGGCAGAAACCAGATTGGAATGGATCTAATGCCAATGTGACATCCAGAAACCCCTGAAGCTGTTTAGCTACTGCTCTCTCAATTACCTTACCCAGGAACGATAAATTCAAAACTGGGCAGTAATTGGCAAGATCAGAAGGATTCCAAGTTGGTTTTTTCAAGAGCAGTACAACCACGACCTCATTAAGACCCTCTGGGTAAGTCTCTGTTTCTTGGAAATATGTGTGTTGCCAGGTCTAAAATTCAATCATTATAGAGTTAAATGTGTTTACCTTGTATGCTATTGTTTAGACTGACCTGGAAGGGAACCTGGAAGATAGTCAATGGGAAGAAAGCCCAGGAAACTGAAGCCTATTTACTAAAAATCATTGGTTAATGCATTCAGGTGATTTCCTTCTAGGGGTCAAGAAGAAAGGAAGGATCTCCATTGTTGTAGACCATGTGGTCAAAGTGTAAAGATGTAGTCTTAGGTGTCTTTGTTGTTTTGTAGATTTAGAAATAAAGATTTTTACATAGAAGAAAATGCCTCCTCTCCAGTGAAGCAAAGATCCATTGCAATCTCTGAATACCTAACTATTTTTACCAATTTTCCAACAATTAAGACCCTCTGGAAAAGTCCCTGTTGCCAGGGACATTTTGATAACACTCATCAACAGGGCCTCATATCCTCTCATCACCAGCTTTTACCAGCCACGAGGGGCACAGATCAAGGGGGCACATGGTTGATCTGAGAGCATTCAGGGTTCTGTCAACATCAGCAGCACAGAGCAGGTTGAAGGTATCAAAAACTGAACCCAAAGTCAGCCAAGGGGCCTCTGGTTCACTTACTGTATCAATATTGGCAGGCAGATTGTGGCAGAGCGACAGGACTTTATTCACAAAAAAAACCTCACAAATGTATCACAGCTAATAGCCAAATCCCTACTGTTTTGATTCCCTTTTGTCAGGGATTTCAAAGACTGAATCACTGTAAACAATTGTGCTGGTGTAAGCTAGTGGATGCAATGGAAGCAGAGAAGAATTTCTTCTTTGCCGCTTTCACTGCTGCCTCAGAGGATTTCATAAGTGTCCTATAAGATCTTCTTGTAGCCTATTCATCAGCGCAGTGGATAGTCAAGGAAAAGATGACACTGGAATAGTTAAAGACAAGAGGTGTGGGCCTAATATATTCCTGGAAGCCTTGGGGGGAAAGATATTTCCCTTAAAATGATGAAAGGCGTGCTGCATGCGTGGTCTCTGGCCTGTCCCTATTTTGGCTTGCCTTTTGCCCTTAGGGTATGCCTTGTTCAGCTTTTGTGACTGTGATTTGCTATCATTTGCGGTCTTCGGGGTTCAGTTCTTTCCACAGAATAAATCTCTGAATGGTGTATCTTGGTTCCAGTGCGCACGAAGGTAAATGTATTTGCATGAGCACTAAACCATCATGCTGTGCGCAGCCTGTCATTTCATGCCTGGCAGCGACTGTGGTATGTTCTGGACTCTTGTTAATACACTGTGGGACAACTCCTGCTATAGCTTTATGGATATTGTCTTCTTTGCTTTGAAACCAGCAAAGGACCCATAATTGAACTATAAATGATTACAAGTTACAGTGGATTGAGTAGGAACTTCAGTACTGTGGAACAGTGGAGAGGATGGGGTCCTAAAGCACTGGATCCAGCAATCTATTGTTGCGTTAACTTTAAATCACTATTTAGTTTGTTTTGAAACAGAAAGCCTGAGACTTGGAGAGACTTACCTTTTTTTGTTATGTCTTTAACTGTATTAAAAGCCATGTTAAGCTTGAGACCACAGTAAGGATTGTAAGCTGTCACAATTCTATTGGCTGTTGTATATAAGTACCAAATCAGAATGCAGAGCAATGTTAAGGAGGGAATGATTCTGATTGGTTGTTAACGTAATCTCATTGGTCTTTAACTGTTCTAGGGCGTGGCTACTCCAGCCTGGGATAGTTTAAAAGGAGTCTTGCTCCACTGTATGTTGTGTGTGTTCTCTGATTGTTCCTGTTACTTCAATAAAGCTGATTCACTGTTTTACTTACAAGACAACATTGAGTTCCATACTTAACAATTGGCGATAAGGATGGGATCCTAAGAGCAGGTAGGCAGTCCCGCTGAACTGACGCCAGGATGGAGAACAAAGACACACACCCAGTCAAGCCAGCCGAGGCACCACTCGCCGTTGTGGTTGCCCCAACAGCTGCAATGGCCATCAACCCAGCGTTTGAGGCATTCGAACTGGGAACGGAGGATTGGGACTCTTACCTGTCCAGGTTTGAGTTCCATCTACAGGCGAATCAAATCATGGATGAGGCGAGGAAAAAGGTGACGCTTCTCAGCTCCTGCATCAAGGTCGTGTTCGATGTCGCCCAATCCCTGGTTGCCCCAACTGACATCCGAATGATGACCTGGAAAGATATCACCGACTGGCTGAAAGCTCATTTCTCACCTCAGCCGTCCCAAATCGCTTGTTGGCACGCATTCTACAAGCGGAGCCAGGGTCCAACCAAGTCCATTGCTGAGTACGTCACCATCCTGCGGAAGGCCGCCTGGTCCTGCAACTTCACCAACCTGGAAGAAGCTCTCCTCAACCAGCTCGTGTGTGGCTTATGTGACAAGAGGCTACAGCAACGCCTGTTTGCTAAGACAGCACTCACCTACGACGTGGCCTATGCAGAGGCCATCGCCACCGAGGCTGCTGAAAGGTCCACGCGAGAGGTCTGCCAGCGCCATACCCAGGTCAGGAAGGACCAGTTGGTGCACCACCAGTGACCAGTGGATCTGAGGAGGAAGCCGATGATATACACCGAACGCAAGTTGCACGACACAAGCGGGCCACACTGAAGACTGCGCTGCGGCACTCCTGCGCAGGTTGTGGCAGAAATCACAAGAGAGACCACTGCTGGGCACGAGAATTCGTCTGCCGTACCTGTGGGAAGTGGGGCCATTTGGCAAGGGTCTGCCAGGCCACGAAGAAATCACCACCAACATCTCCTACTGCGAGGCCTCGGGTTCAAGCCATGGACAGTGAGAGGGCCATCGACTGCCACCGGACCGACTACTGCACTTGCCCGTCAACAGTCCTGAGCACCGAAGCAAACCCCAGCAAGAATATCGTAGTCACCATTCGGCTGGACAGCGTTCCCTGTGACATGGAACTCGACTCCAGATCTGCCATGACCATCATTTCATCGCAGACCTGGCAGCGTTTGTTTCCTCAGAGGAGCTGCCACCACCTGACACTGTCGACCGTGCACCTCTCCAATTTTCAGGGGCAGCGTATTCCACTGGCTGGCCAGGCCAGTTTTGAGGTGGAGTTTAGGGGTCGCAGGGTGTTATTATCCCTCCATCGGCTTCCTCCTCAGAGAGCCAGTTTGGTGTAGTGGTTAAGTGTGCGGACTGTAATCTGGGAGAACCGGGTTTGATTCCCCACTCCCCCACTTGCACCTGGCTGGATGACCTTGGGTAAGCCATAACTCTGGCACAGCTGTTCTTGAAAAAGAGCAGGTTCTGTCAAGAGCTCTCTCAGCCCCACCTACCTCACAGGGTGTCTGTTGTGGGGAGGGGAAGGGAAAGGAGTTTGTAAGCCGCTCTGAGACACCTTTGGGTAGTGAAGGGCGGGGTATACATCCAATCTCTTCTTCTTCTTCTTCTTCTTCTCATTGCTGAGGGAGACCGGGCCAGTCTATTGGGCCTGGATTGGTTCCAACCTCTCGGTATTGCCGTAACCGGGGTAAACAAAATGTGTATGAATAAAGGAGAATGCATTTATGATGAGTTTCCAGAGGTTTTTGATGGAGGGCTTGGTCAGTATACTGGTCCGCCTGTGAGTTTTGACCTAGACCCCTCAGTGGTGCCTATCAGGTTACAATATAAGAAGGTTCTGATATCTATGAAGGCCAAAATAGAAGCTGAATTAGATAAATTAATCACACAAGGTATCCTCGAACCCGTTCCATATGCAAAGTGGGAAACTCCCATTGTCACTCCTGTAAAGTCAGATGGGTGTGTATGAATATGTGCCGATTATAAATGCACGATTAATAAGGCTTTACAACAGCATTCTTATCCGGTGCCCGTTATAAGCCATGTTCTAGCGTCACTGGGAGGTGGAAAGGTATTTGCCAAATTAGATCTTGCGCAAGCTTACCAGCAGCTTTCTGTGGACACTGAAGCACAAACGAACGTGACACACCGGGATGCTTTTAATGTAAACAGGTTACAGTTTGGGGTCAACGTCACCCCAGGTATCTTCCAAGGGCTCATGGAAGGGTTACTAGGAGTAGTCCCATATTCAATGATGTGTTGGTTGCAGAGGCAAACAAAACTGAGTTGTTAAGCCATCTAAGGGTGGTATTGGGTTGCTTCAAAGAAGCTGGTCTAAAGGTTTGGTGTGTCACAAGTTGAATTTCTGGGGTTCCTCATAGATGAACAGGGGGTCCACCCAACGGCAAATAAGGTATCTGCAATTCAGAACACACCCCACCCCAGTTAAAAAAAAGAGCTTCAATTGTTCCTTGGAATCCTCAATTTTTATCACTCTTTTTTACCCCACAAGGCCTCCGTGGCTGGACCGTTACATGGGTTGTTGCACAAGGGGGCGAAATGGGAATGGGGCGTGAAGCATGAAAAGGTGTTTATGTCTGTAAAGGAGCTGTTATCATCTAAAGCTGATGAGCCCAAACTGTTGATATTGGCCGCCGATGCTTCCCCGTATGGGGTTGGCGTGGTTTTGAGTCACATCAAGGCTGATGGGTGGGAAGCACCCATTGTGTATTATTCGCGGTCTCTGATGGCTGCAGAAAAAAAACTATGCACATATAGACAAGGAGGGGCTCGCCTTGGTGGTGGGAATTAAAAAGTTCCAGCACTTTGTGTATGGCCGCTGGTTCCTCCTTGTCACTGATCACAAGCCGCTGCTGGGACTATTCTCGCCAAACCGACAGATGCCAAACATGTCTCCCCGCATGTTGCGATGGGCCATTTTCTTGTCAGCCTACAACTACGACCTGGAGCAAGGCCATTGGACACGCGGACACTCTCAGTTGTTGTCCGCTACCCCAACTGGACGCTGATCCTGCCCCCGCCTTCGATGTCTTAGCCTTGGATTAACTGCCTCAACCACCGGTCCACTCCTCGGACATTGCTGCCACATCGGCTAAGAACTCTATTCTTGCTCAAGTCCTTAACTGGGCACGGAGGTGGTGGCTGGCAGGTCGTTTTGAGCCAGAGTTTCGGCCTTACAGCTCCAGGCAAACAGAACTCTCTGTACACAAGGGCTGTCTGCTCTAGGGGAATAGGGTGGTGGTGCCTCCTAAGCTCAGGGAGAGAGTCCTGGAAGCTCTTCACAATGGCCATCCAGGAATTGTTCACATGAAGCTAAGTTTGGTGGCCCAAACTTGATGCTGACATTGAGTGGGTTAAGAAGTGTATGACTTGTCAACAGACATGACCAGACCCTCCTCAGGCACCCGTTCAACATTGGGAGAGTATACACAAGCCCTGGTCTCGACTACATGTCGATTTTGTGGGCCCTTTCCAAGGCCAAATGCTTTTATTATTGTAGATGCATTCTCTAAGTGGTTGGAAGTTGTACAAATGCATTCTATGACGTCAATGGCTGTGATTAATGTATTGCACCAGGTGTTTGCAACCAACGGGTTACCGGACGTGTTGGTGTCTGACAACGGGGCCCAATTTACCTCTACAGAGTTTGCCAAATTCCAAGGGGACAACATAATTAGGCATGTAACATCCACACTGTTCCATCCAGCCACAAATGGCCAAGCCGAACGGATGGTTCGGACAACTAAAGAGGCACTTAAGAGAATGGGTCAGGGTGACGGGGGGGGCAGAAGTTAGCCTCTTTCTTACTAAGACAACACATCACACCTTGTACTGCTACTGGGAGGAGCCCAGCTGAGCTCCTGATGGGATGCAGGCTAACCACCCTGTTAGACGGGCTCCATCTGGACCTGACAGACCCCCTTGAGCTGAGGTCCTGGAAACACCGTGCACTTTTAAAATGAGAGACAAAGTCTTTGCACATAATTACGGGGAGGGACACTTATGGCTTCCTGCCATAATCTCCGATGTTCTGGGTTCCCAGATTTATGTGGTACAGCTAGCAGATGGAAGGAAACTGCAGCACCACATAGATCAGCTCAGGCAACAGTGGGCTGACTCCAGACTCGAGTACAGTCCTGATTCTGACACAATCCACAACCCAGAAGGCGAGCAACGAGGGCCTCCAGACAAGGAGGTGAGTATTGTTGCTGAGCCCTTTACCAACCCTGAGCTTGGGCAATCCCCAACGCAGGACGGTGATCCCTCAGTTTTAAGTTCTCCAGACTCACTGGACAGTGAGTCCACCAGGGGCCCCGAAACCTTGTCACCACCAGAACCTGAACCCCTTCGCAGGTCCCAATGAACAAGGTGTGCCCCCTCCTTTTTGAAAGATTATGTCTGCTCGGGTATTGTTCCATCTTAGGGGGGAGGAATTGTTATGTCTTTAACTGTATTAAAAGCCATGTTAAGCTTGAGACCATAGTAAGGATTGTAAGCTGTCACAATTCTATTGGCTGTTGTATATAAGTACCCAATCAGAATGCAGAGCAATGTTCAGGAGGGAACTAATCTGAGAGACTTACCTTTTTTCACACAACCTCATGGTTTAGTGGGTAGTGCATTGCTCTAAGAGAGCTTTGGTTTCCATTTGTTTCTTTTAAGGAACTCCATAACACTGTGCGCAAAAAGGGAAATACATTTGTAGCACTTCATCTTGCACATGCAGTAGCCACAGGTGCTGCAGCAACACAAAGAGCTTTAATATATTTTTAAACAAAATAACAATGTACACATGGAGCAAAGGAATGTACAACAGATGGTTTGCATGATATCATTTAATCCACATGGTATCATTTAATATGCTTTTTAAATTGTGTTGGATGAAATATCTCATGCTATATCTTGCACATGCAGAAAAGATAGTGTGGGCATGATTGCTTTCACTTAGCACAAATAGAGAGGAATAATTTTACTGCTTCTATGAGGACTGATGCATATGTGGAAATCTTCCATGGGATCCAACCTAAACCCTTCATATGAGAATCAGGGGTATAAAAGCATGTGTCTTTTTCACCTGTGAAATGTTGGGTGGGTATGTTTACTTGCTTAGAGGATGGAGTGCCAGAACTCTTTCAGAACAAAAGCTGGCAGCTCTGTGTTCATTGTCATGGTTCCCATGTATTGGGAGAGCCATGGAAAAGGTTTCCAAAGCTTTCTAGTAGGCTAAGGGTGCCCCTCCTCCCTCTGGCATCTTCCAACCAAAATGATCACATGACCAGGAGGAGTCATGCTACACCCTCAGTTCTTTCTTTGCCTCCACAAAGAGAGGATCTCCACTGCTTGTCTCTGTTTTTTCCTCACCTCATTCTTGAGGCTGAGGAGACATATTTCTATCAAAAGAATTTGTCATCAGTAATCATTCTAGTAAAGAATAAACTACACTTAAAGAAGAAATGTTTCTGGATTTCCACTGTATCATTATGGATCAAAAGGGGTTTCCTCAGGATTGGGCCAACTGTCGCTTTAGCATGGTGCTGTTTCATCGATTCTCTGTGCCGTAACTGCTTAGGGGTTCACACAACAGAGCTGCCTGCTCTTCCTGTTACCAGTTTCCCCTGAAGGCATGATTTGATAGAGCTGGACTCAAAAGAGTTCTTTTTCAAAGCCTTTGGCTGCACACCAGTGTGAATAAAGGCACCTTCCCCCTCCCTGGCAGGGTGTGGTGTGACAGAGCCTTGGATTCACTAGCTCTTTTCAAAGGCTTTGGCTGTGTGCCAGTCTGAATAATAGCAAATTCCCCCTGTTAGATTGCCGCTAACAAAGATCCGGAGAGTGATTTCAGCAAAGTGAAACAGCTTTATTGAAGGTACGAACAAGCGCTTGAAAGCATTCATAACCAGAACAGATTTACATTGGGAGCTAGGCTCCTTTTAAACATTCCCGGGCTAATGTAGCCACGCCTATTTACATTTAACAACCAATGGGGTTGTTCGGATAAGTCCGAATGAGAGTTCTTCCCACTCAGGGAATTAGTCCTTCTCAGACTGGTTGCTGTTGTTAAGCGACCAATAGCGTGTGAGTGCGGAGGAGCCTTCGTCTGGCTCAAGCTTAACATGGGAGGCAAATGAGGCGATTCAAGTAAGCCATTTCAATACATTACAATTCCTCCCCCTTAAGTTAAGACATCATACATTTGTTTTTCATTTAAACATAGTCACAGGTTACAATAATTGTACATCAGCCATTACAATTGTAATCGCCCAGATACGTGGGCGCTCTTCGCACACGCTGAGACCTGCGGAGCTGTGCAGGCTCAGGGGACGAATTCATCTGTGGGTCACTTACGAGCTCTATACTGACTGGGTCAGGCGCATACACTTCTGGGGTTGCAGCCCCGAAACCACGGGTCTGCCCTGCTTCAGGGACAGTACCGGGCAATTCAGTACTCACCTCCTGCTCTGGAGGTCTGACATCAAGTCCAGGGTCTGAGGACTCAGCTGTCGGGGAGTCAGCGCTGTCCTTCGCCCATCTCCGCCTTAGCTGGTCTATGTGGTGCCACCATTTTCTACCATCGGCCAGCTCAACCACATACATGCGGGTTCCTACGTTTTCACCCACCACCCCAGGGATCCAAGAGTGCCCACTTGCATAGTTACGGGCGAAAACCTTGTCCCCTGGCTGAAATATGCGCACCTTCGTATGCGAATCATTTCGCTCTGACTGCTGTCCGCTTAAATCTGGGTGCAACCAGTTTAAACAGTTTGTCAGGCACCGGCCCATTAATAACTCAGCCGGACTACGGCCCATAGCGCTACATGGGGTGGTATGCTGCCGCAATAGGAAAGAACCCAGCTTCACACTCCAGTCCCCTTCGTACATTTTACCCAGAGCCTCATTTGTTGTTCTAACCATCCTCTCGGCCTGCCCATTCGATGCTGGATGGAATGGGGCAGAAGTTACATGGTGAATGCCATTGTCTGAGAGGAACTGGGCAAATTCCTGGGATGTGAGTTGGGGCCCGTTATCGCTGACCACTATGTCCGGCAGTCCGTGAGTTGCGAAAAGCCGGCGCAGCGCATGAATGACCGCCATTGAAGTGGTCGATTGCATCCGCACCACTTCCAACCATTTTGACATAGCATCAACCACAATCAAAAGCATTTGCCCTTGTACTGGCCCTGCAAAATCTATGTGCAGCCTTGACCAAGGCTTGCCTGTGGATTCCCACTTCTGGGGTGAAGCCTGTGGAGGCTCTGGTCTGTTTCTTTGGCATGGCATACACACCCGTACCCACTCTTCAATTTCAGCATCTAGCCCAGGCCACCATACATAACCTCTTGCTAGTGCCTTCATATGTACCATGGCCAGGTGTCCGTCGTGCAAGGATTCAAGCACTCTTTCCCTGAGTTTGTCAGGAACCACCACCCTGTTTCCCCAAAGAACGCAACCTTTGGAGATTGACAGTTCCTTTTGGCAGGCTCTGTACGGCTTGAATTCAGGCTCCAAGCTCCCCACTGGCCACCCCCTCCATACCCAGTTGAGAACACGGGACAATACGCTGTCCTTTGCTGTTAGCAAAGCAATTTCTCTCAAGGAGACTGGAACCATGGGAAGCTCATCGATTGCCAACACATCACATGCTGGGGCAGGGTTTGTTCTGAGGTCGGGCAAGGGGCAGCGGCTGAGTGCATCCGCATGCCCAATTGCTTTCCCAGGCTGGTGCTCAAGGTCAAAATGGTATGCCTGCAAAAATATCGCCCATCTAAGCATTCTTGGGGACAAAATGTGCGGCATTTGCTTATCGGGTGCAAAAATCCCCAGTAGCGGCTTGTGGTCAGTGACCAGTACAAATCTTCTGCCAAAAATAAAATCATGGAACTTTTTGACAGCCGCTACTAATGCCAGACCCTCCTTATCTATCTGGGCATAGTTCCTTTCTTCCACAGATAGAGACCTTGAGTAAAAAGCAATAGGTGCTTCACTTCCATCAAGCATCAGGTGGCTCAAAACGGCGCCTACTCCAAAAGGTGAAGTGTCAGCAGCTAAAACCAGGAGTTTTTGCTCATCGTAATGAGTTAACACATTGTTAGATACCAACAGCTCTTTAACTTTTTTAAAAGCCCTTTCTTCAGCTTGTCCCCATTTCCATTTTGCCTCCTTATGCAAAAGTGCATGCAAGGGTGCTGCCACAGATGCCTTGTGTGGTAAAAATGCATGGTAAAAATTGAGCAGCCCTAGGAAGGATTGGAGCTCTTTTTTACCAACCGGCCTGGGGGCATTTTGAATTGCGGTCATCTTTTCACCTGTAGGGTGCGCTCCCTTTTCATTGATGCGAAACCCCAAAAACTCAACACTGTTAACACCCAGTGTATACTTGGATCGCTTTACTTTTAGACCAGCATCCTGGAAACGTTTCAGTACTTCCTTTACCCGGTCTAGTAATTCCTGCTCAGACCCCCCTGCAATCAAAACATCGTCAAAGTAGGGCACCGTATCAGGTACCCCCCTTAACAAGCATTCCATCAGACCTTGGAAAATACCTGGTGCAGTGTTGGCACCGAATTGGAGCCGGTTCACTTTAAATGCCCCTCTGTGCGTCACAATCCTTTGGGCTTTTGCAGCCTCTGGTGTGACAGGCAGCTGCTGGTACACTTGAGCCAAGTCAAGCTTAGCAAATACCTTCCCTCCCCCCAGGGAAGCCAGGATGTGGCTGATTACTGGAACCGGGTACAAATGCTGTTGTAAGGCTTTGTTCAGGGTACACTTGTAATCTGCGCATATTCGTATAGACCCGTCCGGTTTGACCGGAGTTACTATGGGTGTCTCCCAGTTACTAAAAGGTACAGGTTCCAAAATTCCCTGTGCAATGAGCTTGTCCAGTTCAGTTTCAACCCGAGGTTTGACTGAGATTGGTACCTTTTGATACTTTAACCATATCGGCGTAACAGACGGATCTAATTCAAATGCAATTGGGGGCCATTGTACTTCCCCAACCCATCTCCAAATACTTTTGGGAACTCATCATACAACATATCCCATTTATTTTCACACATTTGGTTAACTCCATAGATGCCAATGCCTAGTGGCTCGAACCAGTCTAACCCCAGGAGGGTTACCCGGTCCCCTTCAGCAACCAACATTGATAATTTGACACATTTCCCTTTAAACTCTACATTCACAGTATCCCTCCCCACCAAAGGAATCCTCTTCCCTTGAAAGTCGGACACCTTCGTGTCCGCAGGCTGGAGTTGCCGCCAACTGCGGGTAGGGAATAGCCGCTGCCAGGATGCTGAAGAAATCACTGTGACGGATGAGCCGGAATCGACCTCCATGGTGCACGGTTTTCCATTGAGGAGTGGGGTGACGGAGATCTTTGCCTGACAGCCGGTGCGAAAAATGGTCGATGCGCTCATCAGGCTTGATGTCATCTGACAGTTGGCCTCAGACGTACGGGAACGCTGTTTCCTCATGGTTGGTGGGGATGTAGCTTTGTGTGCCGACCTGCAGACCCTGGCCAAATGGCCATGCTGCCCACATGCCTGACATTCGACATCCCGGGCCCAGCAGTGGTCACAGTGATGTTTCCTGCTACATCCGGAACACGCCTTGTGCATTGCAGTCTTCGCTGGGGTCCACTTGTCCACTCCCACCTTTAATTCGTTGACGTCATCATCCACATCATCGCCTTCACTGTCACGACACTGGAAATGGACACGCTGCTCCGGTGACGTTAGTTTCTGCCGGACCTCTCTTGTTGATTTGTCAGCCGCCTCAGCCGTGACAGCCTCTTCATATGCCACAGCCCAAGTCAACCGTTGCTGTAGCCTCTTATCCCGAAGGCCACACACTAGCCAGTCCCTGAGGGCTTCCTCAATGTCCGCAAAATTGCACGGTCTTACTGCTTTGCATAGAGCCGCCACAAATTCGGCGATGGTCTCACTCGCTGCCTGGCTTCGTTTATAGAATGCATGCCGGCAGGCGATCTTCGAGGGCTGTGGTGAGAAATTGCCCTTCAGCTTCTTCGTCAGCTCCTCGAATGACACCGTCTTTATGTCGGCCGGAGCTGCCAATGACCTGGCAATATCAAACATGTTCTTTCCACAAGAACTCAGCAAACTGGCTCTTTTTTTGCCTCCGTCGTGATGTCGTTGGCTTCCAGGTGGAACTCGAACCTAGCAAGGTACGCATCCCAGTCCTCTGTCGTGGGTTCGAATGCCTCGAACTTCTGGCTATTGGCCATCCTGGTAGGCTCGTTCACCAGTACTGGTGGTGCTGTCAGCAAGCTGCCAAATGGTATTTTAGGTTCCTGATCATATTCTGTCCTGTGTATGCTTTGTTACCTTATGCACTTGATGTAATCTTTCCCCCCACCTCGGTGGCCAGCGCTTCTGTACCCATGCGCATGCCTAGACAGTGCCTGCTTGCAAGAAGTTATTTACTGCTTTGTTATCTATCCCAAGGTCACAGGTGTTAGAGTGGAGTACTCTGTGCTTCTCTTCTAATGAGAGGAGACTGTGAGAAATGCTTTGTAGTAATAACAACCTGGCCATTTGTTTCCCAGGGAAGTAGCCGCGCAAAAGAGGCTTTTTGGCTCGAGCGGGAATTATAATCATTGGCTGTAACCATTTTGAATTTGTTTTATGCTTTCTTGCTCTGTGTTCCCCGGTTATTCTGAACAGATTCTCATGTCTATCAAAAAAGTTATCCTTTCTACAAGAGTGACTCCGTTGAATTCGTGAGACCTGACAGGTGCCTCCGCTGGAGTGGCCACAGCGCTGTGCTCGTCCTTGTCCGTCGTGGGGTTTGTTAAGCAGGGCTGCCTACCTACTCTAATATCCCACCTTCATCGCCAATTGTTAGATCGCCGCTAACAAAAATCCGGAGAGTGATTTCAGCAAAGTGAAACAGCTTTATTGAAGGTACAAACAAGTGCTTGAAAGCATTCATAACCAGAACAGATTTACATTGGGAGCTAGGCTCCTTTTAAACATTCCCGGGCTAATGTAGCCACGCCTATTTACATTTAACAACCAATGAAGTTGTTCAGATAAGGACAAATGAGAGTTCTTCCCGCTCAGGGAATTAGTCCTTCTCAGATTGGTCACTGTTGTTAAGTGACCAATAGCATGTGAGTGCGGAGGAGCCTTCGTCTGGCTCAAGCTTAACATGGGATGCGAATGAGGCGATTTATGTAAGCCATTTCAATACATTACAATTCCTCCCCCCTAAGTTAAGACATCATACATTTGTTTTCTGTTTAAACACAGACACAGGTTACAACAATTGTACATCAGCCACTCACACGCTATTGGTCGCTAAACGGAGCACACCCGTCCCCGATCCGTCCTTTCCGGGCGAAAACGCGCATTAAAAAAAAACCCCTAGAAAAGAGTACTACCAACCTGAAACTCCGCAGCAAGGGCGGCCGTGGAATCGCCGGCGTGCCCGTCTCCCACAGCATTTGAGGCTCCCGGCCAAACTGAGCATGTGCGCACATGCGCAGCCAGCTGCCTCGCTCTCCGTTCCGTGGCTCCCCCCCCCCGGCATCTGATCGTACCAGGGAGCAACTGCACAGTGGCTCCGGGGGGCGGTGTGACCCCCCC